>NC_083230.1:126645451-126810517 GCF_032191835.1 Heteronotia binoei
GCAGCACCCCACTGCTTACCGTCCTCCACCACGAAGATTGCCCATTTATACTCACTCTCTGCTTCCTATTAATCAGCCAGTTTTTGATCCACAAGAGGACCTGTCCTTTTACTCCATGACTCTCGAGCTTACTAAGGAGCCTTTGATGAGGAACTTTATCAAAAGCTTTCTGGAAGTCAAGGTAAACAACATCTATTGGATCTCCTTTGTCCACATGTTTGTTCACCCCCTCAAAGAAATGTAACAGGTTAGTGAGGCAAGCTCTTCCCTTACAGAACCCATGCTGAGTCCTCCTCAATAACCCGTGTTCATCAATGTGCCTATTCATTCTGTCCTTGATAATGGTTGCTACCAACTTTCCCGGTATTGAAGTCAGACTGACTGGCCTGTAATTTCCTAGATCTCCTCTGGAACCCTTTTTAAAGATGGGGGTGACATTTGCTACCTTCCAGTCCTCAGGAACGGAGGCAGATTTCAATGAAAGATTACAGATTTTTGTCAGAAGATCCACAAGTTCAACTTTGAGTTCTTTCAGAACTCTTGGATGTATGCCATCCGGACCTGGTGACTTATTAGTTTTTAATTCGTCTATCAGTTGTAGGACCTCCTCTTTTGTCACCTCAATCTGACTCAGGTCTTTCAACACCCGCTCCAAAATTAGTGGTTCTGGAGCGGGCAAACACTTCTCATCTTCCACAGTGAAGACAGAGGCAAAAAATGCATTCAGGTTCTCAGCCATTTCCCTATCCTCCTTCAGCAACCCTTTGACCCCTTGGTCATCCAAGGGCCCCTTTGGTCATCCAAGGGCCCCACTGCCTCCAGGGCTGGTTTCCTGCTTCTAATATATTTGAAGAAATTTTTATTGTTGGTCTTTATGTTTTTTGCAATATGCTCCTCATAGTCCCTTTTTGCCTGCCTGATCACAGTCTTGCATTTGATTTGCCACAGCCTGTGTTCCCTTTTATTAAACTCACTTGGACTGGTTTCCCACCGCTTAAAGGAGTCCTTCTTACCTATTACAGCTTCCATTACTTTGTTTGTTAACCATGCAGGCCTTTTCTTATACCTGTTTGTGCCCTTCCTAATTTGTGGTATATATTTTATCTGAGCTTCTAGGATTGTAGTTTTAAATAGCCTCCAAGCTTCCCCAAGGGTTTTGCCTGTATTTACCTTTCCTTTCAGTTCCCTCTTCACATGCCTCCTCATCTCAGAGAATTTACCCCTTTTAAAGTTAAACGTGGTTGTGCCGATCTTTTGGGTCAATTCCCTATTTATACAAATGGTGAAATCAATAACGTTATGGTCACTGTCCCCAAGCGGTGTGAGCACCTTCTTTGGAACTCATAGCATTGGACCCCCCTGGACCAATCTTTTTGAAACTTGGGGGGTGTTTTGATTGAGGCACTGAATGCTATGCTGAAAATTTGGTGCCTCAACTAAAAACACAGCCCCCCCCCCCATCCCGTGGATACCCATGAATCAATTTTCCATTATATCCCCATGGGACTCGGTCTCCATAAGATATAACTGAGTGCTCAGCAGACATTTTCCTCCCCCCGTAGAGTTGCCAAGTCCAATTCAAGAAATATCTGGGGACTTTGGGGGTGGGGCCAGGTGACTTTGGGGGTGGAACCAGGAGCAAGGGTGCCACAAGCACAACTGAACTCTAAAGGGAGTTCTGGCCATCCCATTTCAAAGGACCAGACATCTTTTCAATGCGTTCCCTCCATTGGAAATAATGGAGGATAGGGGCACCTTCTTTGGGGGCTCATAGAAATTGGACCCCCTGGACCAATCTTTTTGAAACTTGGGGGGTGTTTTGAGGAGAGGCACTGAATGCTATACTGAAAATTTGGTGCCTCAGTTAAAAACACAGCCCCCCCCCCCCGTGGATACCCATGAATCAATTTTCCATTATATCCCCATGGGACTCGGTCTCCATAAGATATAACTGAGTGCTCAGCAGACATTTTCCTCCCCCCATAGAGTTGCCAAGTCCAATTAAAGAAATATCTGGGGACTTTGGGGGGTGGAGCCAGGAGACTTTGGGGGTGGGGCCGGGAGACTTTGGGGGTGGAGCCAGGAGCAAGGGTGCCACAAGCACAACTGAACTCTAAAGGGAGTTCTGGCCATCCCATTTCAAAGGACCAGACATCTTTTCAATGCGATCCCTCCACTGGAAATAATGAAGGATAGGGGGACCTTCTTTTGGGGCTCATAGAATTGGACCCCCTGGTCCAATCTTTTTGAAACTTGGAGGGTATTTTGGGGAGAGGCACCGGATGCTATACGGAAAATTTGGTGCCTCTGCCTCAAAAAAAAAAAGCAGCCCCATGGATCAATTCTCCATTATATCCTATGGGAATTGGTCTCCATAGGAAACAACGGAGTGCCCAGCAGACATTTCCCTCCCCGACCCCCCCCCCCCCCGCTTTCTGATGACCCTGAAGCGGGGGGGGGGAGGGCCTCCAAACCGGGAGATCCCCTGCCCCCACCTGGGGATTGGCAACCCAATCTCCCGCACTCCCCTCCCTCCCACTTCTCCTCAGAGGAGGAGAACTACAACTCCCGACGCGCCGCGCGCGGGAGGCGAGCGAGAGGGGCGGCCCCCCTCCGGCCGGCCGCGACGCTCCCCGCGTCACCCCGTCCCGGGCCCAATAAGGCGAGGGCTGGGCGGTGAGGTCACTGTGGGTGACGTCAGGGGGTCCAAGAGAAGAAGCTTCGGAGGCAGCGAGCGGAGCAGGAGCAGCAATTGGGGAGCGGGAGGGCGCAGGAAGCGGAGGGGGGGCCCGGCGGCTGAGGCAACAGCAGCAGCGAGAGGAGAGCAGAGCGGAGCAGAGGAGGGGGGAGAAGCCCGCGGGGCAGGAAGAGCCGGCTCGGGAAGGGAGGGGCCGCAGCAGCCAGGGGGAGGCCTCCGCGCAGGCGCAGAGCGAGGCTCGGACCCCCCCTCCCCCCCAGCGCCAAAAGGGGTCCTGACAGGACAAGGGGAGCAGCGCGAGACTCCGCCCGGGGGGGCACCATGTCCTCCCCCAGCCCGGGCAAGAGGCGGATGGACACCGACGTGGTCAAGCTGTATCCTTACCTGGCTTTTGTGGAGGGGGGGTTTCTTAAGGGGGGGTGTTGTGAGGCAGAGAAAGAAACCTGCCCCTGTTGGGATGGGGGGGGGTCTTGATTGACACTCAGTACCACCCCCCCCCCCTTTGTGGAGGGAGGCAGCTTGTTAAGGAAGGAAGGGCAGGTTTTGGGGGGGGGTGAAAGAGAGAAAATGGTCCCCCCCTTTGGAATGGGTAAATATTTCTCCACCACCACCCCCCTCTTAGAATGAGAGGAAGCAGAGAAATCCCTTGCATGGGGGGGGCACCTTGGATGATTGAGGGAAAGGGACAGTGTCCCCCCCCCAGTTAGAACTACAAGTGAAATAATAAGATATATGGGCTGTTTGGGGCAGGGAATAGAAGGGAACACCCCCCCCCCCCTTAAAATGAGAGGAAGCAGAGAAATCCCTTGCATGGGGGGCACCTTGGATGATTGAGGGAAAGGGACAGTGTCCCCCCCCCTCCAGTTAGAACTACAAGTGAAATAATAAGATATATGGGCTGTTTGGGGCAGGGAATAGAAGGGAACACCCCCCCCCCCTTAAAATGAGAGGAAGCAGAGAAATCCCTTGCATGGGGGGGCACCTTGGATGATTGAGGGAAAGGGACAGTGTCCCCCCCCAGTTAGAACTACAAGTGAAATAATAAGATATATGGGCTGTTTGGGGCAGGGAATAGAAGGGAACACCCCCCCCCCTTAAAATGAGAGGAAGCAGAAAAATCCCTTGCATGGGGGAGACACCTTGGATGATTGAGGGGAAGGGACAGTGTCCCCCCCCCCCCCACACACTTAGAACTGCAAGTGAAATAATAAGATATATGGGCTGTTTGGGGCAGGGAATAGAAGGGAACACCCCCCCCCCCCCTTAAAATGAGAGGAAGCAGAAAAATCCCTTGCATGGGGGAGACACCTTGGATGATTGAGGGGAAGGGACCGTGTCCCCCCCCCCCCCCACACACTTAGAACTGCAAGTGAAATAATAAGATATATGGGCTGTTTGGGGCAGGGAATAGAAGGGAACACCCCCCCCCCCTTAGAATGAGAGGAAGCAGAAAAATCCCTTGCATGGGGGAGACACCTTGGATGATGGAGGGAAAGAGACTGTGTCCCCCCCACTTAGAATTGCAGGTGAAATAATAAGATATATGGGCTGTGAGGAAGCAGAAATGAGGAGGACACTCAGTACCAGCCCCCCCCCCCTTTGTGGAGAGAGGCAGCTTGTTATGGAAGGAAGAGCAGATTTTTTTGGGGGGGGGGGTGAAAGAGAGAAAATGCCCCCCCCCTTTGGAATGGGTACATATTTCTCCACCACCCCCCTCTTAGAATGAGAGGAAGCAGAAAAATCCCTTGCATGGGGGGACACCTTGGATGATTGAGGGAAAGAGACAGTGTCCCCCTCCCCCCCCCAAAAAGGTGAAGTAATAACCTATATGGGCTGTTTGGGGCAGGGAATAGAAGGAACCCCCCCTCCCAATGATGGGGTACCAGTAGAAGCTGTCTTCCTCCTGTTTGTCAAAAGTAAAAAGATGACCCCTCTCAACCTAAAAAAGCAGAAAGGAGAGAGATTCCCCCCCTAATAATTGGGGGGTGGGTGGGAAGGAACCTGTATCCTTACCTGGAAGGAGGGGGGTTTGCTTAAGGGGGGGTGAGGAAGAGAGGTTTGGGGGGCGTGAAAGAGAGAAAATGGTTTCTCCCCTTTTGGAATGGGTAAACAGGGATATTTCTCCCTCTTCCCCCATAGAATGAGAGAAAGCAGAAGAATTCCTTGCGTGGGGGAGACACCCTGGATGATTGAGGAAAGGGGATTCATCCCAATGAGTCCAAACAGTCCCCCCCCCAAAAAAATTAGAAATAATAACATATATATTGGCTGTTTGGGGCAGGGAATAGAAGGACCCCCCCTGCCTCCCCCTGTTTGTTAAAAGTAGAGAGATTCATGCCCCCCAACCTAAAAGGCAGAAGGGAGAGAGTAGAGTTTGCCCCCCAATAATTGGGGGGTGGGAGAGAAGTCCCCTCCTGAAGAATAGAAACTGACCCAGTTAAGGGAGGGGAAACTAATTCCAGCTTCCCCCCCCCCAGCAGAATGAGAGGAAGCAGAAAAATCCCTTGCATGGGGGGAGACACCTCGCATGATTGAGGAAAGGGGATTCATTTCAATGAGTCCAAACAGTCCCCCCCAAAAAATTAGAATTACAGGTGAAGTAATAACATATATGGGCAGTTTGGGGCAAGGAATAGAAGAAACCCTCCATGGGGTACCAGTAGAAGCTGTCTTGCCCCTGTTTGTTAAAGTAGAGAGATTCATCCCCCCCCCCCAACCTAAAAGGCAGAAGAGAGAGATTGTCCCCCCCCCCCAATAATTGGGGTGGGTGGGAGAGAAGTCCCCTCCTGAAGAATAGAAACCGACCCAGTTAACGAAGGGGAATTAATTCCAGCTTCTCCTCCCCCCCCCCAGTAAATTAAAACATCTCCCAGTCCCAAGTGAAGGAAAACAGGCTATTAAGAAATCCCTGGGGGTGGCAGACAGGAGGTCCTAATAGAGGCATGCCAAGAGGCAAAAAAAAGGGGGGGGGGACAGACATCTCACATCTGGACAAAGCAGCCCCCCCCCCTCCGGACACAGGAGCCACTGAAGGAAGGCCTTATTTTCAGGCCTACAAGTTAGGAGCGTCTCTTCCCCCCAAATCCAGAGATGAAGTCCCTTTGCGACAAGGATTAGGGTTAGATCTATTTGGGGACTTCTCCTTTCCTGCCAGGAAGGAATTTTTTTTTGGAGGGGGGGGAGGGTGCTACGTAGAATCCAAGCCTCTCGGGCTTTGTGCAGATCCCCCTTCCCCTCCCTCCCCTTGGGAACCTTTTGAAAACAGTCCTGTTATGTATATTCCACCCCGTCCCCCCCAAATTGTGTTAAAAATAATCGGAAAGATGCTTCCTTTCAAGGAAGGGCTTAAGTCTGAGCAAATAATGGGGGCCCCACCTATTACAGCTGTCTTCCCTTGTTGGTTTCTTCCCGAAGGAAGGAAATGGGGTTGGGGGGGGGGATCGTAATTTTGCCTGCTTTCTCCTGCAGCCAGACTTCCTTGAGGTGGTGCCCCCCCCCCCGAGGAACCCCGACAGAATTTATCTTAAACTAAGGAAAATCGTATGGGGAGGGGGCAGTATATCCCTTCTGCCTGTCTCCTTATGATATCTCCCCCCTTTCAGGTATTGTGACAGTCTTTGAATAATAATTGCTCCCCCCCTATGCAACCATGTTCTCTCTGTTTCTTCCTCCCCCCCCCCCCCCACGCTCGCACAGGAACGAACATTGGTGGGATAGAGAGCAATAGGGCAGACTTGGTTGGGGGGGGGGGGGTTGTTGTTGACGGTGACAGTCTTGTGATCGGCTTGTGGTGGTGTGTTACTATTGACTCAGGTTTAGGTCTGGTGTGCTATTTGGGAAGATATTAGTGCCAGCCTTTGCGGGGCGGTGGGGGGGAGGATTAACTGAGAAGGGGGTGCCTGCAGAGCAATGTGGATTAAGGGGGGGGGGTGGGAAGGATTGAAAACAACGCCAACTTGTCACCCCTTTTCCCCCCTTTCTCTCTTCCCTTTTCTTGTTACGGGTTTTGTTTATGTAACAGTTCTGTTCTCTGTGGGTCTCCCCCCCCCCCCCTTTTTCCGAAGAACCTGTTTTGGCTTTTCACAGTATACTTTGCTCTTGCCCCTTAATAGAATTGTACCTTTTGTGTGTCGACTTACACGGAGGGTGGGGACACCTCCAAAGCACTGCAATGAATTCGCTGGTTGGAATTGTTTTATTAATAGTTCTGTTTATCAGGTGGTGGGGAGCCGGGTGGGCCGGCGTTGGGGTGGGCCGCAGAAAGACATTAGGAGATGTTTATTGAACGCGTTAACCTCCCCCAGGAGAATTGAATCGAGAAGGAATTAACTGTGTTGGGTTGTGGGGCGGGGGGGGGGGGGCGAAGAAGGTTAGAAATAGCATTAGGTCCCAGCGATAAACAAACTTGTTCAGGTTAGAATTGCCGGGTGGATTTAGGACAGGCCCCGGTGAGTTGCTGACCCGCCCCCCCCCCACAAGTGTCCTTGTGTGTATTAAGAAAACAACAACCCTGTGTGTGAATTCTCTTGTCGGCAGTTTATCTCCCAAATTGTTGCTTTTAACCATTGTGATTTCTCTGGGAATCAAAGCTATTTTTATCCCTGGTTTGTGTCGCTTGCCTGGGCTGTACTGTCTCGAACGCAAAACTTCATTTGATGGTTAAATTTCTCCCCCCCCCCTTTGAAGAGAGGGTTAGAACTCCAGCTGTTCAGCTAGAGAGAGCGAGGAATCCCCCCCCCCCCGGATTCTCATTATGTATAAATTTTAAAAAGGCTACTGGATTATGGAAAGACGAGGCCCACCATGACCTAACCTATCCTCATTTCTCTTTGCCCTCCCCCACTTTCTTTTCATTTGGTAGCTGGCACGTCGAAAGATCACAGCATTTTCAGAGACAAAAGACCTGGGGGTTTTTTTGTACGTGCATTTGTGTGTGTTTTGAAAATGACTTTTCGTTCGGCTTATGGGTGCTGGTGATTGCTGTTTAATTTGACGGTGGTGGAGAGAGGGAATACATTGGCATTCGTCTCTCTGCTCCAGTTTGCTCCTTACCCGTTCTAATCGTGACAAAAGAAACTGGCGGCTTCTTTTTAATGCCCTCTAACCTGAGCTCTCGTTATCATTCGGGCTTTTTAAAGTGTCCTGCCTGCATAGGTCTCGCTTTTTTGTTTGTGGCCTGGTTTTATCTCGGTAAGGTTAGTGCTCCAGAGATGTAGGCCTCGGTAGACGGTGGCTGCACTGCCTCATTCTCTCTGGGTTTGCTTAGGGGGTCCCTTTTGATTTCGGTGACGCTTGCACTGGAGAACGGCCTTCGTTTGCTGGATTGAGAGCTCTCCAGATCAGCTTGCCGTCACTTGTGGTGGTTGCTGAACGGCAGAGCCAGGTCTCCTTCCTGCGCTTTCGGCCTCTCCTTCCTTTTGAATGGAACCTGCTCTGTAATCTTGGTTATAGCCCGCCAACCCGTGCCTGCCTAACTTTGGGAAGTGGGGCGGCCCGGGGAAGGAAGGGTGTCGTGGCACTGCCCTCGTACCGCTCTGACAGGTTTGGTGGGGAGGTGGTGTCGTGCTTCCCCTCCCCCCCTCCCTTTCCTATTTTTAATCTCTCTGCATGTCTGTGCCTTGTGTACACACCTCCAAGGACCAATGGCACCTTTGAGGCCAACAAAGTTTTAGGCGAGGTATAAACTTCAGCGTTCAGACTTAAGCCTTAAATAAAACTTTGTTGGTCTCGAAGGCGGCCCTGGGCTCAGACTTTTGTTCTGCTGCTTCTCCGTCCCGACGGGTAGGGGAGGCCAGGCCGGTTGTCGATCCTCTTGCGTTACCCGAGCGAGCCGTTCACGTGTTTGGTGGTTCAAAAGAGGAAAAAAAAAGCCTTGCCTTCTTAATGCACGGTGGCACTCTGAAACTCTGAGTCATTCCGGTTCTTTTTTTTTGGGCGCTTCTCGAAGCGTTGTGCAAACCTTCGAAAGAGTGTTAAAAGCTGAGCTCTGTGCACTTTTTGTCCCAACCTTGTAAGGAAATCACAGTCCCGACTTTGTTCTCTCCCCCCCCTCCCTTTTTTGTTGGCTTCTTCTCTCGCTTTGCAAAAATAACTAACCGAGTTCTCCCCCCCTCCCCGCCCCCTAATCAACTCTTACACCTTTTGCAGCCAAACTCTCTCTGGCACCGATTCCTTGGAAACTTTTAAAGTTCCAAGCCTTCTCTCTCCCTCCCCCCCCCCCCCCTTTCAGAAAGCTGGGAGAAATGGGATCTGGTCCTAGAGCGGGTAGGATCCACCGCCCCTCCCTGCATGGCACTTGGATCGCCTTCTTGCTCCGGAAGAACCCGAGGACGGCTTGTTTTGGAAAAGCTTTTGCGGGCAAAAGGCCTCCAGACTGAGCCTCCGTGTCAACTGATTGGCTGCTCTGTTACTACCCGGAAACGCGAGGCTTTGGGCGGAGCGGCCCGAACAGCTGATGGAGTGTGTTTATATACAGGGGGGTTGGGGAGGGGGGGGGACAAGGCCCGCCTCGCAGTCCAGAGAGAGCCAGGCCTGGACGGTCTGTGGCCAGATCAAGGGTTTGCTCAGCCAGGGGGAAAGAAGGGGAAAGGTCCTGCCAGCAAGAATGCTCTTGTTGATTCTCTGTCGCCTCCATCGGAAGCATTTCGCCAGCGCACCGAGCAGGGAAGGGGTTAATTGCTCCCCCCCCCTTCCACAGTCAGCTGGGGTGGAAACTTTTAGTCTGAAGTTTGGGTCCAAACAATGCTGTAACTTGAGAGGGCCGTAGCCCGCAGGAGATGTTGACTGTACCGATGTGAACCTTCGCTGGGTGTGGGAAGCGCCGCCACGGCCGACTTACGCCGACCCTGTCGCGCGGGGTGTCGATCTCATTTGTTATGAGGGCCAGATCTGACACAAAAGAGAGCTTGTTGGGCCGGGGCATGGGTGTCATAAAATGTAATGCCAGGTAGCAGAGATATAAACTTTACGAAGGACACAGGCAAACATAATTAAAGATTTAAACCTTAAAATATGCTTCAAATACCACCCGTTGGTCTTTCTTTGTATCTCTCCCGTGGGATCCAGGGAAAGGAAAGGAAGCTCTGACTCTTTCCTTCCTTCCCCAGTGGACCAGGAGGTGGTGGAGCCTCAGTCAAGGAAGAGAGGCTTGGCTCAGTAGCTCTGCTGCGTGATTGAGAGAGCCTGGCAAAGCAAGCTTTTCCTCCCTCCTCCTCCGCAAGGGAGGAGCCTTTGCTCTGTAGCTCCTGTATGATCGAGCAAGCCTGGCAAAGCAAGCCAGAAGGAAGCAAGAGAAAGCAAGAAGGAAGCAGACAACAGTCATTCGCTCGGGGACCTGATAGGAGCCCTCCGGGGCCTGATTCGGTCCCCAAGCTGCATGTTTGATACCACTGCAGTCAGGTTTTCGAAGCACTTCAGGTCAGGGCAGAAAACAGACAACAGTGGTTTGCCACTGCCTGTCTTTGCATAGAGATTCAGGACTTCCTTGGTCGTCCCCCATCCAAGTACTAACCCGGGCCGATCCTGTATAGCTTCCAAGCTCTAGTGAGATCAGGCTAGGCTGGGACGTCCAAGTTAGTTCTAGCCTGGGCCATCCAGCGTTAGAATCATAGAGTTGGAAGGGACCTCCAGGGTCATCTAGTCCAACCCCCTGCACAATGCAGGAAACTCACAAACCCCTCCCCCTGAACTCACACGATCCTCATTGCTGTCAGATGGCCATCTAGCCTCTGCTGAAAAACCTCCAAGGAAGGAGAGACCACCACCTCCCAGGGAGGAAGCCTGTTCCACTGAGGAATCGCTCTAAACTCACAACCCCCCCCCCCCCTAAATTCACAGGATCCTCATTGCTCTCAGATGGCCATCTAGTCTCTGTGGAAAAACCTCCAAGGAAGGAGAGACCACCACTTCCCAGGGAGGAAGCCTGTTCCACTGAGGAAGCACTCTAAACTCACAAACCCCTCCCCCTAAATTCACAGGATCTTCATTGCTGTCAGATGGCCATCTAGTCTCTGTGGAAAAACCTCCAAGGAAGGAGAGCCCACCACCTCCCGAGGAGGAAGCCTGTTCCACTGAGGAACCTCTCTAAACTCACAAACCCCTCCCCCTAAATTCACAGGATCCTCATTGCTCTCAGATGGCCATCTAGTCTCTGTGGAAAAACCTCCAAGGAAGGAGAGACCACCACTTCCCAGGGAGGAAGCCTGTTCCACTGAGGAACCTCTCTAAACTCACAAACCCCTCCCCCTAAATTCACAGGATCCTCATTGCTCTCAGATGGCCATCTAGTCTCTGTGGAAAAACCTCCAAGGAAGGAGAGACCACCACCTCCCAGGGAGGAAGCCTGTTCCACTGAGGAAGCACTCTAAACTCACAAACCCCTCCCCCTAAATTCACAGGATCTTCATTGCTGTCAGATGGCCCTCCAGCCTCTGTTGAAAAACCTCCAAGGAAGGAGAGCCCACCACCTCCCGAGGAGGAAGCCTGTTCCACTGTGGAACCCCTCTAAACTCACAAACACCTCCCCCTAAATTCACAGGATCTGCATCGCTGTCAGATGGCCATCCAGCCTCTGTTGAAAAACTTCCAAGGAAGGTGAGCCCACCACTTCCCAAGGAGGAAGCCTGTTCCACTGAGGAACCGCTCTAAACTCACAAACCCCTCCCCCTAAATTCACAGGATCTTCATTGCTGTCAGATGGCCCTCCAGCCTCTGTTGAAAAACCTCCAAGGAAGGAGAGCCCACCACCTCCCAAGGGAGTCTGTTCCACTGAGGATCCGCTCTAACGGTCAGGAAGTTCTTCCTGTTGAGCCGGAAACTCTTTTGATTTAATTTCAACCCCTCAGTGCTGGTTGTACCTTCTGAGGCCGCAGAAAACAATTCCACCCCATCCTCTAGATGACAGCCCTTCAAGTGCTTGAAGATGGTGATCGTATCACCTCTCAGCTACCTCCTCTCCAGGCTAAACATTAAAACTGGTTTTATTGTAAGACTGGGACCCCACATTTGGCTATGGGAGCAGTGTAGGTTTTTAATACGCAGTGGGCTCTGGTTTCATTTGTCAACTTGTTCACTTGTGGGAGTATCGAAATTTGTGAATTATTCTGGCCGGGCAGCTGTGTTAGTCTGCAGCAAAAACACACGGGAGTCTTCCAGCACCTGAAAGGAACAGCGTTCCCCCCCCCTTGCGTAAACTTTTGTGAATCCATTTTGTGAGCTCTATACTCTGGAATCTTCTGCTGGAATAAAAACTCGTTAGCCTTCTGGATGCCCCAAGATTCCTGTTTGAAAATGTACCAACTGTACTTTCGGTGCAAACAGAGAAGGCGACCAAGCTCAGTTTCAGCACTCCCCCCCTCCCCCCCCCCCCAAAAATGTGGCATGTTAAGATGCCTACAGAATAGCGACTACTTCACCAATGTAAACCAGCCTACAAGAATTGGTAGAGCCAGTTTGGTGTAGTGAAATATGCGGACTCTTATCTGGGTTTGAAAATGACTTTCGTTCGGCTTATTGGTGCTGGTGATTGCTGTTTAGTTTGACAGTGGTGGAGAGGACAGATACATTGAGAGCCAGTTTGGTGTAGCACAGGGGTGTCAAATTCATTTGTTACGAGGGCTGGATCTGAGATAAATTGGGCCAGGCCCTGTCAGGCCGGGCCATGTGTGTACCTATCAATGTTCCCTTTAAGCTGCAGAGTCTTGTGAGCAAAAATTCTACTGGCATTAAAGTTGTGAGCTATGGCATAAATGATTGTGTTCTGGGGTCATCCATCCTGAGCTAAGACAAAAATCTGTGAGCTGGAGGCTAAAAACTGTGAGCTAGCTCACGCTAACTCAGAGGAAACATTGGTACCTATATAAGATTAGGTAGCAGAAATATAAACATTGTAAAGGACACACACACAATTAAATATTTTCTTTTGAGCCTGCTTTCGCAGGGAGGGCGGGATATAAAATAAATAAAAAACTTAGAACATTGCACTCATCGATCTTAAAGGTGATTTCTTTGTATCTCTCCGATGCGATCCAGAGAATTGGGCAAAGGAAGCTCTGGCTCTTTCCTTCCTTCCCCAAGGGAACAGGAGGGCAGGAGCCTCAGCCAATAGAAGGAAGAGAGGCTTGGCTCAGTAGCCCTGCTGCGCAATTGAGAGAGCCTGGCAAAGCAAGCTATTCCTCCTCCCTTCCTCCCCAAGGCAGGAGCCTCAGCCAATGGAAAAAAATAGAGGTTTTGCTCTGTAATTCCTGTGCAATTGAGCAAACCTCGCAAAGCAAGCTGTGATGCAGAAGGAAGCAAGAGAGAGGGAGAAGGAAGGAGATGACAGCCAGTTGCTTGGGGCCTGATGGGAACCCTTTGGGGGCCTGATTCAGCCCCCAGGCTGAATGTTTGACACCCCTGGTGTAGCAATTAAGAGCAGCGGACTATAATCTGGGGAACCGGGATTGGTTCCCCACTCCTCCAGATGCAGCCGACTGGGTGATCTTGGATCAGTCGTAGGTCTCTCAGAGCTGTTCTCAAAAGAGCAGTTCTCGAAGGAGCTCTCTCAGCCCCACCTACCTCACAGGGTGCTTGTTGTGGGGAGAGGAAGGGAAAGAGATTGTAAGCTGCTCTGAGACACCCAGTGAAGGGCAGGGCGGTCAGTCCAGTCTCTTCTTCACGTGGTTGGGCTGTCCTGGGGAAGGAAGCTGTATTCTAGTTTGGTGTCAGTTTGGGGGGGGGGGAGAAGATATAGGAGATTGTAAGCTGCTCTGAAAGAGCCCCGTCGCGCAGAGTGGTAAACTGCAGTACTGCAGTCGGAGCCATCTGTTCACGACCTGAGTTCGATCCCGGTGGAAGCTGGGTTCAGGTAGCCGGCTCAGGTTGACTCAGCCTCCCATCCTTCCGAGGTCGGTCAAATGAGTCCCCAGCTTGCTGGGAGTAAAGTGTAGGGGACTGGGGAAGGCAATGGCAAACCACCCTGTAAAAAGTCTGCCGAGAAAATGTTGCAAAGGCAACGTCACCCCAGAGTTGGAAACGACTGGTGCTTGCACAGGGGACTACTTTTACCTTTTTAAGCTGCTCCGAGTCTCTGATTCAGAGAGAAGGGCAGGGTATAAATTTTCAGTTCTTCTTCTAGTCTTGTCTCTGCCACAGATTTGCTAGGTAGCCTTGCGCCAGGCCTGACCTCTTGGCTATTTATTTATCCATTTATTTATTTTTAAGACTTTTGCTAGTCACCTTTCTGCCTTGAGCGTAAAGAAGCTGGCGGCGTAAATAAAACAAAACAACAACTATAAAAATACGTAAAACTGCAACAGTTGCCGTTTGAAGTATGTATCGTTACTCTGTAATTTTAGATTTTATATATTTTAAATTGGTAGGGGTTTTTTAACCGTTGATTGTTTTTATGATGTAACCCGCCCTGAGCCTGTTCTACGGGAAGGGCGGGCTAAAAAAAAAAAATCGAATTAAATAAATTTTTAAAAGTGACCCTTTGTTCTCTCTCAGGAGCAAGTTCTGTCAGAGCTCTCTCAGCCCCTCCTGCCTCACAGAGTGTGTGTTGTGGGGAAGGGAAAGGAAAGGAGATTGTAAGTCACTCTGAGTGAAGGGCAAGTTATAAATTAGAGGGGGCCAAACTGCAGCTCGGGAGGCTCTCTCACACAATTTGTGTGGCTCTCAAAGCCCCCGCTTCCTTGGTGGCTGGGCTGGAGAAGGCATTCGTTTCTTTAAATCATTTTGCCGAGCCAGTTGGTGACTTGAAGAATGCATTTAAAGTTCCTTTCTTTCCACCCCATCTATTTGCCTCCCTTCCTTCTTTGCAGCTCTCGAACATCTGACATTCACGTCTTGCGGCTCTCAAACATCTGATGTTTATTCTGTGTGGCTCTTAGGTTAAGCAAGTTTGGCCACCCCTGGTATAAATCCAACTCTCTTCCTTCTTCTCCTTCACATGCAGCCAGCTCTGTCAGAGCTCTCTCAGCCCCACCTGCCTCACAGGGTGTCTGTTGTGGGAGAGGAAGGGAAAGGCGATTGTAGGCCGCTCTGAGACTCTGTCCTTGAAAGGGCAGCTTCTGGGAGAGCTCTCTCAGCCCCACTCACCTCACAGGATGTCTGTTGTGGGGGAGGAAGGGAAAAGGCGATTGTAAGCCGCTCTGAGACTCATGAGTGAAAGGTGGGGTATACATTGAATCTCTCCTCCTTTCTTTATTTGTAAAATGGGAATATTATTATTATTATTGATTGCATTTGGTGAATCACCTTATTCTGGCTAGTGCCAGGCTCTGGGCTTTGTATGACATTTTTAAAAATACATATATATATATATAAAATCAGTTACATTAAAAAGATTACAAACCCTGATGGCATCTTTAAAATGCTCTTATTCAGTCATTGCATCACGTCGAGTGGGGGCGGGGATACAGATGTGAAGGCCTGGGAAAAAAATCAGAAAAAAATCATTCCTCCCCCCCTTTTTTCCTGAAGCCTTTTCCCGAAAAATTGAAAAAAGAAAAGAAATTGATTATGGAATGTTTTATTTTAACACGATGAATAAAAATATTTTAAGACAAGGTGTTCCAATAGTAAAACAGTTCAGGAGATGGTTGCGCCATTTGTTACAATTACAAATAAATGTTATTTAAAAAGTAAATTCTGTTTGTAATAATGGTTTGGATACACTGTATTTTTAAGATGCTAGTAGTGATAATTTCATGCCAGGTACAATTGTCCGTAGTCGTATTCTATGTTCCTAAAGTAACAGGATGACTTTCAATCTGGAAAAGAAAAAAGAAGTGCTAATGTAGCATTTTTTTTTCAATTTTTCCAAAAATTTCCGGGTTTTTTTCCTGGAAAAACCTTTTCAGAGCTTCAAAATTTCTGGAAATTTTACATCTCGAGGGGGGGGGGGGTCCCCCAAGAGGAGGTGGAGAGAAAAAGGTGCCAGCATGGCAACCCTCACTGTACTTATGCAAAGCGTTTCTATTGTGCTACGGTGTTTATATTGCATTTTAGAGTCTAGCCAAGGCATGCCTTGCTGTTGAGAACTGCAGGATAAGCAAAAGGGCAGTTGGTGGTGGGGGGGACTAGCCCTGTCAACATTTCTTTGGAAGTCAAGCTGAGTTCAGTGTGGGGCTTCCCAGGAAGTAGGCATAGGATGGCAAGCTTTAGAACAGATTGTTTTCTCAGTCTGGGGCACAGCAGTTTCCTGTTTACACATCGAGGCCTCTTTCGCCCTACAGTGACTGGCCTGCATCATGACTCCAATACAGCAGCAAGCCTTAAGGCAACTTCAGGCTTGTTTGCCTAGACCAGGGGTGGCCAAACTGTGGCTCGGGAGCCCCATGTGGCTCTTTCACACATATCATGTGGCTCTCAAAGTCTCCACCACCCTGTCAGCTAGCTTGGAGAAAGCATTTCTCTCTTTAAATCACCTTTCCAAGCCAGCTGCTGGCTTGGAGAATGCATTTAAAATTAAAGTTCCTTCCTTCCTTCCTTCCTTCCTTCCTTCCTTCCTTCCTTCCTTCCTTCCTTCCTTCCTTCCTTCCTTCCTTCCTTCCTTCCTTCCTTCCTTCTCCAGCGGCTCTCAAACATCTGACGTTGATGTCTTGTGGCTCTCAAACCTTTGAAGTTCATGTCTTGTGGCTCTCAAACATCTGACGTTTAAGTCTTGTGGCTCTCAAACCTCTGAAATTCATGTCTTGCGGCTCTCAAACATCTGACGTTTGTCTCTTGCGGCTCTCAAACCTCTGACGTTCATGTCTTGTGGCTCTCAAACATCTGACGGTAGGACCAGAACCAGTGGGTTGAAATTAAATCAGAAGAGTTTCTGGCTCAACATTAGGAAGAACTTCCCTGTCTGTTAGAGCAGTTCCTCAGTGGAACAGGCTTCCTTGGGAGGTGGTGGGCTCTCTTCTTCCTTGGAGGTTTTTCAACAGAGGCTAGATGGCCATCTGACAGCAATGAGGATCCTGTGAATTTAGGGGGAGGGTTTGTGAGTTTAGAGCGGTTCCTCAGAGGAACAGGCTTCCTCGGGAGGTGGTGGGCTCTCTCCTTCCTTGGAGGTTTTTCAACAGAGGCTGGATGGCCATCTGACAGCAATGAGGATCCGGTGAATTTAGGGGGAGGTATTTGTGAGTTTCCTGCATTGTGCAGGAAACTAGATGACCCTGGAGGTCCCTTCCAACTTTATGATTCTGTGATGTTCATGTCCTGCAGCTCTCAAACATCTGACATTCATGTCTTGCAGCTCTCAAACATCTGACATTTATTCTATGTGGCTCTTACTTTAAGCACCCCTGGCCTAGACCCTGCGCTCTCATTCCCCCTCGCCTGCCAAGATGATTTGTGACTTCAGCTCTGCCCGTTTGGCTACAACAGCAAAACTATGATTTGTCCTTTACCCTGCTAATCATGCTCGAGCCACCGTTTGGTCTTCTGGTGCATTTGTAACGCCATGCCTGAACTAGGCCTGTACCACAGGTGAACGCTCGTAGGGCTGGATATTGGGAACTTCATATAGTTCTCCACATGCGTAGAAATCTAGTTTCTCAGGGAGAAGGATCCCAGCCCAGCTTTCTTCCTGACTTGCTAGTTTTCTCTGCGCGTTGTGGATATTTAGGTGTTGTCATGTTACTTCCAGCTTACGGTGGCCCTATGAAATAATGACCTCCAAAACGTCCATTCCTTCACAGCCTCGCTCTGGTCTTGCAGACTGAAGGCTGCGGCTTCCTTGATTGGGTCGGTCCATCCTTCGCAGGGGTGTCAAACTCATTTCTTATGCGGGCCGAATCTGACGTAAACGTGACCTTGTTGAGCTGGGCCATGTTGGGTTGGACTTGGCCCTGTCGTTTCGGACCATGTGTGTGTACCTATTTAAGATTAGGTAGCAGAGAGATAAATTAGAACGCAGACAAACACAAATGCATTTTTTTAAAAAAAACACCTTAAAACATGCTTAAAACATTAGCACTCGCTGGTCTTAAAGATGCTTTCTTTGTATTTCTCCCATGGGATCTAGGGAACTGGGCAAAGGAAGCTCTGGCTTTTTCCTTCGTTCAGCAGGGGACCACGGTGGGGGTGGGGGGGAGCGTCAGCCGATAGAAGGAAAGCGACTTGGCTCAGTAGCTCTGCTGTGTGATTGAGAGAGCCCAGCAACGCAAGTTATTCCTCCCCCCTTCCTCCTCAAGGGAGCCTCAGACAATGGAGAAAATACAGGTTTTGCTCTGTAGCCCTTGTGCAATTGCACAAGCCTTGCAAAGCAAGCTGTGATGCAGAAGGAAGCAAGAGAGAGGGAGAAGGAAGCAGTTGTCAGCCAGTTGCTCGGGGGCCTAATAGGAGCCCTCCGGGGGCCTAATTCGGCTCCTGAATTGCATGGTTGACACCCCTGCCATAGAAGCATAGAGCTGGAAGGGACCTCCTGAGTCATATAGTCCAGCCCCCTACTCAATGAGGGATATACACAAATACCTCCCCCCTCACACTCCCAGTGACCCTATTCCAAGCCCAGATTACAAAAAAACCCCAAAACTCTCCAGGATCCCTGGCCAAACTGGCCTGGAGAAAAATTGTTGCCTGACCTCAAAGGGAGATCAGTGTTTGAGAGCTGCAAGACATGAATGTCAGATACTTGAGAGCTGGAAGGGAGGCTGGAAGGAAAAAAAGCAAATAGATAAAGGGAGGGAGGTGGAGGTGGAAGGAAAGCAACTTTAAATGCATTCTCCAAGCTGGCCAATGGGGTGGTGGGGGCTTTGAGAGCCACACAACATTTGTGAAAGAGCTGCAGTTTGGCCACCCCTGTATTAAAAAGTTCTAATGAGCTAACAAGCCAGAGAATGGGAAACCGTTAACCTGCTGTGAAATTTACATTGGCTGCTACAGGACAGTCACTTCTGGAAGCCTCCCCAATTGAACTGCTGAGTTAGAAACCTGGTGGAACGCTCCTGCTTTGTGCTTTTGGTCTTCCTTTCTGATCCCATGCAAAACTCGGCCAGAAGGCATCTCTCTTTCTGAAACATCCTCTGGATGCTTGGTCATGGTTGAAATGTTTAGAGTTATTGTGTTTTCTTCATTCACAAGGAGGGCGGGGAGGGACTGTAAACATAAGAGAAGCCATGTTGAATCAGGCCAATGGCCTATCCAGTCCAGCACTCTGTGTCACGTAAGAAGCCATGTTGGATCAGGCCAATGGCCCATCCAATCCAACACTCTCTGTCACAGAAGAACATAAGAAGAGCCATGTTGGATCAGGCCAATGGCCCATCCAGTCCAATGCTCTGTGTCACATAAGAACATAAGAGAAGCCATGTTGGATCAGGCCAGTGGCCCATCCAGTCCAACACTCTTGTTTCACACAAGAACATAAGAGAAGCCATGTTGGATCAGGCTGAAGGCCCATCCAGTCCAACACTCTGTGTCACATAAGAACCTAAGAGAAGCCATGTTGGATCAGGCCGAAGGCCCATCCAGTCCAACACTCCGTGTCATACAGTGGCTAAAAAGAACCAGGTGCCATCAGGAGGTCCATCAGCTGGGCCAGGACACTAGAAACCCTCACACTGTTGCTCCTCCAAGCACCAAGGATACAGAGCATCACTTGCCCCAGACAGAGTTCCATCTATACCCTGTGGCTAATAGCCACTGATGGACCTCCACTCCAGATGTTTATCCATTCCCCTTATGAAGATTGCTGTGATCATATCTGCCACCACCTCCTGTGGCAGTGAATTCCACATTTTAATCATCCTTTGGGTGAAGGACTTCCTTGTGTCCATTCTAACCCGACTGCTCAGCAATTTCATTGAGTGCCCACGAGTTCTCATATTGTGAGAAAGGGAGAAAAGTCCTTCTTTCGCTACCTTCTCTATTCCAGGCATAATCTTGTAAACCTCTATCATGTCACCCCCTCAGTTGATGTTTCTCCCTAGCGTTTTCACCTTTCTTCATAGGGAAAGTGTTCCAACTCTTTAATCGTTCTAGTTGCCCTTTTCTGCACTTTTTCCAATGCTATAATACCTTTTTTGTCAGATGTTTTGAGAGCTGGAAGGGAGGGTGGAAGGAAGAAAATAAAGCAAATAGATAAAGGGAGGGAGGTGGAGGTGCAGAGAAAGCAACTTTAACTTTAAATGCATTTTGAATGAACTGTAGCTCAATGTAGACTCCCGCCTGGCATGCAGAAGGTCCCAGGTTCAATCCCCAGCGTCTCCAATTAAAGGATCAAGTAGTAAGTGGTGCAAAAGACCTCTGCCTGAGACCTTGGAGAACAGCTGCCCGTCTGAGTAGGCAATACTGACTTTGGTGGATCGAGGGTCTGCTTCAGTACAAAGCAGCTACATATCTTCACTTGTGGTAGTACAAGGTGGCTTTCTTAATTTTCAATTTGCGTGACTCATTCTTTGCACTCTAGTCTTTTTGTTTTATTTTTGCAAACGCAAAACCATGACTGTGCTTAAGCAGAGAATCACAAAAATTTGGAACGCCCGTTAGTCACTTCATACGCCAAAATCTATGCGGCGCACTCTGAGGATTTTTTTTTTTTAAAGATGAGAGCTGGAATCTCATCAGGCTATCAATCCAACTACAAACAGTTTTAATTGATTGTATGCAGGGGTGGGATTCTAGCAGGAGCTCCTTTGCATATTAGGCCACATCCCCCTGATGTAACCAATCCCCCAAGAGCTGAAAAGGCTCTTTTTTGTAAGCTCTCGGGGGATTGGCTACATCAGGGGTGTGTGGCCTAATATGCAAAGGAGCTCCTGCCAGAATTCCACCCTGATTGTACGGTTGGTTTAACTTGCAGAAATGTGGCCAGACCCAAGTGGGGGGGGGGGTGTTGTATATTTAATTTAAATAATTTCTCTCGGTCAGATGCAGGGAAGTCGTGTCTAATGTGGCAAAACCTTTGTTGTCTGCGTAGCGAGAACCGTCGGTCTACACGGATAGCGTGAGCATCGAACACCGTTTCACAGAGGGGCAGCTCTGATTAAAAATTCATATTTCTAATCTGCCATTAATGAGTTGCCTGTGCATGCTGATTAATTGCTTGCGCGGTATCAGCTGTGCATCGCTGAGAGCCTACAGAGGTCTCATCTTGTCGCTTTCTGGAATCAACTCCCATGATTGTGCAGAGTTCTCCTGCCCGGGTGAAAGAGCTCTTGGCTTTGATTCAGAATTCTCTGTCTCGTTACTCGTAGCCTGTCAAAGCGTTGCATCTAGTTATAATATCATTAAAATGGTTTTTTGGGATTTGGCCTAACACGAATCGGCTTAACACGAATGGAGAGCCAGTTTGGTGTAGTGGTTAAGTGCGCGAACTCTTATCTGGGAGAACCGGGTTTGATTCCCCACTCCTCCACTTGCAGTTGCCGGAATGGCCTTGGGTCAGCCAGAGCTCTCTTATCTGGGAGAACCGGGTTTGATTCCCCACTCCTCCACTTGCAGCTGCTGGAATGGCCTTGGGTCAGCCAGAGCTCTCTTATCTGGGAGAACCGGGTTTGATTCCCCACCCCTCCACTTGCACCTGCTACCATGGCCTTGGGTCAGCCATAGCTCTGCAGAGGTTGTCCTTGAAAGGGCAGCTTCTGTGAGAGCCCTCTCCAGCCCCACCCACCTCACAGGGTGTCTGTTGTGGGGGAGGAAGGTAAAGGAGATTGTGAGCCCCTCTGAGACTCTTCGGAGTGCAGGGCGGGATATAAATCCAATATCTTCATCTAGCTCACAGGGTGTCTGTTGTGGGGGAGGAAGGTAAAGGAGATTGCGAGCCCCTCTGAGACTCTTTGGAGTGGAGGCGGGATATAAATCCAATATCTTCATCTACCTCACAGGGTGTCTGTTGTGGGGGGGGGGGAGGTAAAGGAGATTGTGAGCCTCTCTGAGACTCTTCAGTGTGAAGGGCAGGAAATAAATCCAATATCTTCATCTACCTCACAGGGTGTCTGTTGTGGGGGAGGAAGGGAAAGGAGATTGTGAGCCGCTCTGAGACTCTTAAGTGCAGGGCGGAATATAA
Source organism: Heteronotia binoei (assembly GCF_032191835.1). NCBI lineage: Eukaryota > Metazoa > Chordata > Lepidosauria > Squamata > Gekkonidae > Heteronotia > Heteronotia binoei. Next base: position 126,667,126 of record NC_083230.1, read on the forward strand.
ATCCAGTGTCGTCTTCTTCTTAGAATGGCTTGTAGGCTTTTCGTCCTGGGCCTGGCTTTAAGTGCTCCATTTTGTGTGTGTGTGTGTGTGCTGGATTCAGCTTGATTGACCAGTAGCAAGAAACCACACAGGTTCCGATGTAAGATTAAACTGGAATAGCAATAACTCACCGGAAATTTTTTGAACATACATATGAAGCTGCCTTGTATTGAATCAGACCTTGAGTCCATCAAAATCAATATTGTCTACTCAGACTGGCAGCGGCTCTCCAGGGCCTCAAGCTGAGGTTTTTCACGCCTACTCGCCTGGACCCTTTTCAGTTGGAGATGCCGGGGATTGAACCTGGGACCTTCTGCTTACTAAGCAGATGCTCTACCACTGAGCCACCGTCCCTCCCCATATATATGAACATATGAAGCTGCCTTCTACTGAATCAGACCCTCAGACCATCAAAGTCATCATTGTCTACTCAGACTGGTAGCAGCTCTCCAGGGTCTCAAGCTGAGGTTTTTCATGCCTACTTGCCTGCACCCTTTTTAGTTGGAGATGCCAGGGATGGAACCTGGGACCTTCTGCTTACCAAGCAGATGCTCTACCACTGAGCCACAGTCCCCTCCCCTGATCTCTCACACTCGAAGTATCTCTCATATTCAAAATAAGTTTTATAAAAAGGTAAAGGTAGTCCCCTGTGCAAGCACCAGTTGTTTCCGACTCTGGGGTGACGTCACATTACGACATTTTCACGGCAGACTTTCTGTGAGGTGGTTTGCCCTTGCCTTCCCCAGTCATCTACACTTTCCCCCAGCAAGCTGGGTAGTCATTTGACCGACCTCGGAAGGATGGAAGGCTGAGGCAACCTGGAGCCGGCTACTTGAACCCAGCTTCCACTGGGATTGAACTCAGGTCGTGAGCAGAGAGCTTGAACTGCAGTACTGCAGCTTTACCGCTCTGCGCGACAGGGCTCCTTTAAAGGGGCTGCACACCTTTTAAATGACTTCCTTCCATGGCAAATAATGAAAGATAGGGGCACCTTCTTTTGCAGCTCGTAGAATTGGACCCCCTGCTGGAATCGATCACAGGCCATGAGCAGAGAGCTCGGAATGCAGTACTGCAGCTTTACCACTCTGCCCCACAGGGCAGGTAGTCCCCTGTGCAAGCACCAGTCGTTTCCGACTCTGGGGTGATGTCGCATCATGACGTTTTCACGGCAGACTGGGCTGGTTTGCCCTTGCCTTCCCCAGTCATCTACACTTCCCCCCTAGCAAGCTAAAGCACGCCATTTGTACAATGCAGCCTTGCCTTTTCCTTGAATGCAGTGACTAGTCCTTTAACAAAATCCAGGTTCTCATATCATCTGCAGGAAATAATTTGAAAGATGTTCCTCTGGGCTAAACACCTCTCAAGTATTATGCTGTTGACTCCTTGAAGAGCCAATAATAGGTAAAGGAGTCCAAAGTATCTAGAAGAGAGAATATGGGGACCACCCTCCTAGGACTTTGCCACGGTTATATGAACCTATGAAGCTGCCTTCTACTGAATCAGACCCCCCTCGGTCCATCAAAATCAGTATTGTCTACTCAGACTGGCAGCGGCTCTCCAGGGTCTCAAGCTGAGGTGTTTCACGCCTACTTGCCTGGACCCTTTTGGGTTGGAGATGCCGGGGATTGAACCTGGGACCTTCTGCTTACCAAGCAGGTGCTCTACCACTGAGCTGCCGTCCCTCCCCTTAAGTCAGTACTGTCTACTCAAAATCGCAGCGGCTCTCCGGGGTCTTCACACCTACTTGCCTGGACCCTTTTGAGTTGGAGATGCCGGGGATTGAACCTGGGACCTTCTGCTTCCCAAGCAGATGCTCTACCACTGAGCCACCATCCCTCCCCAACATATATGAACCTATGAAGCTGCCTTCTACTGAATCAGACCCTTGGCGCATCCAAGTCAGTCTTGTCTACTCAGACTGGCAGCGGCTCTCCAGGGTCTCAAGCTGAGGTTTTTCACGCCTACTTGCCTGGACTCTTTTGAGTTGGAGATGTTGGGGATTGAACCTGGGACCTTCTGCTTCCCAAGCAGATGCTCTACCGCTGAGCCACCGTCCCTTCCCAACATATATGAACCTATGAAGCTGCCTTCTACTGGATCAGACCCTTGGCGCATCAAAGTCAGTCTTGTCTACTCAGACTCGCAGTGGCTCTCCAGGGTCTCACGCTGAGGTTTTTTACGCCTACTTGCCTGGACCCTTTTAAGTTGGAGATGCCAGGCATTGAACCTGGGCCTTCTGCTTACCAAGCAGAGGTTCTATCACTGAGCCACCGTCCCTCCCTGGTCTTGGTCTTTTCCTCTTTCAAACTAACTTACCTCCCAGGTTGGCGGTGAGGATGAAAGAACACCTCAGAGGAAGGGCTGGATAAAATTTTATGTGGATTTTAAAAGTGCTTGCAGATTTAATTTTGCAGATTTAATTTTTTATAATTCGTGCAGGCTGAAGAATTCCACTCAAGGTGTCAGAGCTATCGAATATTTCGATCATTCTTCAGCCCGGTTCCTCTTTAAACTGCTTCACGGAACCACACTACATAAATCTTCAGGTGCGGATCAACGCAATAGACACCAAGTTTCTGTTTCCGACAAGTTACCGCTATTCCTGATTAACTAGCATGCTGAAAGCTGGAATGGACCTGGTGCAGCTAATTCATTAATCGGATTTCCAAATAAATGCGTAAATGAGACCCATTAGCAAAAAACATGAGATTGGCCTCTTGGGGGCTCTCAGAAGCAGTTACATGCCCGGAGTCCCACCCGGTTAGCTAATTTCATCAGCAATAAACAAAGAACGGTCAGTGTCAAAATGATGCGGTTATCGGTGAGTCGGTTCTTTTCTGGCGATGATTTCTGCGGCTGGCTGTGTTTGTCCACGGTAGAGAAGCTAGATTGGAGTTCAGTCACGCCTTAGAGATGAACAGTAACTGGGCTGGCTGAAACGGGGCCAAAACTGAACCCCTCAAAGACGGAGGTTCTGTGGCTGGGGGGCTTGGGAGCTGGAGTGGAGATTGCTTGCTCTTGATGGGGGCGTCTTTGACGACGGCGCCAACAGTCAGGAGCTTGGGAGTGACCTTGGATGTCTCTCTTTGAGTGGAGGCCCAGATCGTACATATTGCTAAGATAGCAGTCTTTCACCTACACCAAGCCAGGCCACTAGCTCCCTTCCTGCCTCGGTTGGACCCAGCCACGGTAATCCATGCGATGCTCCCCTCCAGGCTAGATTACTGTAACTTGCTCTATGCTGGCCTACCCTTGACTTTAACCCGGAAACTCCAACGGGTCCTGAGTCCTTACGGGAACGCCACGTGGTGGCGTGAGTCCTGACGGGAACGCCACGTGGCGGCGTGAGTCCTGACGGGAACGCCACAGACAGCACACGTTCTACCTTTGCTGCACCAGCTACACTGGCTTCTGGTCGAGTACCAAGTTAGATTCAAGGTTTTGGTTATGACCTTTAAGGCTTTGAGTGGTCTGGGACTCTCATATCTACTGGACTGCCTCCTCCACTATGTCCCTGGAAAAGCACTACACTCTACTGGTGGAAATCTTCTGGTGATTCCTGGCGCCCAAAGAGGTCTGGCTGTTCTCAACAAGGGCTTGGACTTTCTCAGGCCTGGCCCTGACCTAGTGGAACTCTCTGCCGGAAGACTCCTGGGCCCTGCAATTCTGCAGGGTCTGTAAAACAGAGATGTTCTGCTAGGCTTTTATTTATTTATTGCATTTATATCCTCCCCTCCCCTAGCGGGCTCCCCTAGATTTTCTTTATATCTGGGGACTTTGGGGGTGGAGCCAGGAGACTTTGGGGGTGGAGCCAGGAGCTGAGATACGAAGGCGTTGAGATAAAAAAGAAAGCAGAATTACAGCACATTATAAAGAATGTCCATTAAAAGCTGCAGTTGCTTTTAGTTCATTGGGTTTATGTGTACTTTTTGTTGTACATCTTTTATTTATTATATTTGTATCCTGCCCTCCCGTTTACAGGGTCAGCGTGGCCAGCATCAATTAAAACAACATAAAATTACATTATTACAATAAAATCACGATAAGTTATTAAAACATCTCAACCGTATACAATTTTGATCCCTAGATGGTACTTGCTCTCAGCTGCTAGGAGATTGTATGCGCCGTTGTGGAAGCAAGAAAAAATACCAGAGAAATGGGATTGGATTATAAAAGTTATGACATGGAGTGAAATGGACAAGTTAACAAGAACCTTAAGAGACTATGATTTGGAAGTATTTAAGATGGAGTGGAAAAAATTCAGGTTACGTAGAAAAAGAGTGGAAAATAAAAGGACATTGGACAATTTTTGATAATGATTAAAGAGGGAGTAGGATATTAATTTTGGTTCTTAGTAATTAAGGGTACCTTTAATATTAATATTCTAAGTTTAGTACACCGGTGGGGGTCAAGCAACAGGGGGAGGGGTGGGTAGAAAGTAATATATGGGATAGAGGGAAAAAGTAGTTATTAATGATGTGAGAAATTGATTATGCTACCATATGTTACTAATAAATTGTTTGAAAATCAGTTTTGATCTCTAGATGGCGTTGTTATTACTTCTTGACTAGCGCTGTTTACTGTGATGTTATTGGATGTTACTGAGCGCCTTGCATTTCTGTTTGGGTCGGGCTAGGATATTAATGCTGTGGGGTGGTGAAGTACCGCACGCCTCCATTAGATGTTAAAAGCCTGCTTGAACTGTTCTGTCTTGCAGGCCCTGCGGAATTGTGGCAAGTCTCGCAGGGCCCTGATGTTTTCAGGCAGAGCATTCCGGAGGGTAGGGGCCACCACCGAAAAGGCTCTTGGCTGTCCCCCGTGGTGGACAGCCAAGCATCCTTTGGCCCGGAGATCGTTAAGAGAGTTTGTGAGCTTGATTGTAGTGCTTTCTGGGGCTCTTGTGGGGAAAGGCAGTCCCGGAGGTAGGCAGGTCCCAGGTCATATAGGGCTTTAAATCGCCTGGAGCCTGGCATTGGCTGGGATGAGGCAATTCACAAATTTAATAAATAGTATTAATAATAACAAGATTTTCAGGATTTGAACTTTTGAGGGTTGGAGCTTCTTTCGCTGGACACCAAAGGAAAGTTTGTACTCTGAACATTTTGTTGGCCTCGAAGGTGCTATCTAAAGCAAGATGGATGGCGTAATACTTCTGATAGCTGGCCCTGTTGGTTATGTTTTCATGGTGGCCCCAGGCACCAATTCATCCCATTCAGCAGTGGGGCTTCTGGATGCGGCCGGTCGACGCTTAGGGATGTTCTCATACAGGATGTGATGGCAACATCCGTCTGCTGTCATCTGGTAGGCAAGGAAGCACACAGTGCCAGGAAACGGCAGCGGAGCTTGCTCTCTGCTGGGACTTGTTGCACCAGTCGATCTGTTCTTTAAGTTTCCTTCCCCTGTGTCTTCATCGGGAACCCCGTGGTCCCTAGTGAGGCAGCATACTCTCTGCTGATGATCTTTTCTCCTGCAGCGTGGAAAGACGGTGAGATGCTCAGGTGCCTTTTCAGTTTATACCAAGAAGGGGTGTGACACAGAGTGTTGGACTGGATGGGCCATTGGCCTGATCCAACATGGCTTCTCTTATGTTCTTATGTGACACAGAGTGTTGGGCAGGATGGGCCATTGGCCTGATCCAACATGGCTTCTCTTACGTTGTTATGTGAGACAGAGTGTTGGACTGGATGGGCCATTGGCCTGATCCACCATGGCTTCTCTTCTATTCTTATGTGACACAGAGTGTTGGACTGGATGGGCCATTGGCCTGATCCACCATGGCTTCTCTTATGCTCTTATGTGACACAGAGTTTTGGACTGGATGGGCCATTGGCCTGATCCAACATGGCTTCTCTTAGGTTCTTATGTGACACAGAGTGTTGGACTGGATGGGCCATTGGCCTGATCCAACATGGCTTCTTTTATGTTCTTATGTGACACAGAGTGCTGGACTGGATGGGCCATTGGCATGATCCAGCATGGCTTCTCTTCTGTTCTTATGTGACACAGAGTGTTGGACTGGATGAGCCATTGGCATGATCCAGCATGGCTTCTCTTATGTTCTTATGTGACACAGAGTGTTGGACTGGATGGGCCATTTGCCTGATCCAGCATGGCTTCTCTTATGTTCTTATGTGACACAGAGTGTTGGACTGGATGGGCCATTGGCCTAATCCAGCATGGCTTCTCTTCTATTCTTATGTGACACAGAGTGTTGGACTGGATGGGCCATTGGCCTGATCCAGCATGGCTTCTCTTATGCTCTTATGTGACACAGAGTTTTGGACTGGATGGGCCATTGGCCTGATCCAACATGGCTTCTCTTGGGTTCTTATGTGACACAGAGTGTTGGACTGGATGGGCCATTGGCCTGATCCAACATGGCTTCTTTTATGTTCTTATGTGACACAGAGTGCTGGACTGGATGGGCCATTGGCATGATCCAGCATGGCTTCTCTTCTGTTCTTATGTGACACAGAGTGTTGGACTGGATGAGCCATTGGCATGATCCAGCATGGCTTCTCTTATGTTCTTATGTGACACAGAGTGTTGGACTGGATGGGCCATTGGCCTGATCGAACATGGCTTCTCTTATGTTCTTATGTGACACAGAGTGTTGGATTGGAGGGGCCATTGGCCTGATCCAACATGGCTTCTCTTATGTTCTTATGTGACACAGAGTTTTGGACTGGATGGGCCATTGGGCTGATCCAACATGGCTTCTCTTATGCTCTTATGTGACACAGAGTGTTGGACTGGATGGGCCATTGGCCTGATCCAACATGGCTTCTCTTATGTTCTTATGTGACACAGAGTGCTGGACTGGATGGGCCCTTGGCCTGATCCAACATGGCTTCTCTTATGTTCTTCTGCGACACAGAGTGTTGGACTGGATGGTCCATTGGTCTGATCCAACATGGCTTCTCTTATGTTCTTATGTAGCACAGAGTGCTGGACTGGATGCGCCATTGGCCTGATCCAACATGGCTTCCCTTATGTTCTTATGAGATTTGGCCCAATGCATCAGGCCTTGCCTGTTCGATGTAGTGGTTAAGTGTGCAAACTCTTATCTAGGAGAACCAGGTTTGATTCCCCACTCCTCCATTTGTAGTTGTTGGAATGGCCTTGGGTCAGCCATAGCTCTGGCAGAGCTGTCCTTGAAAGGGCAGCTTCTGGGAGAGCTCTCTCAGCCCCACTTTCCGCACTGAAACTGAACCCCTCAAGGACGGAGTGTCTGTTGTGGGGGAAGAAGATAAAGGATCTTTCTGTCTCTCTGCCCTGTTGTTAGCCCTCCAGAGGAAGTGGTTGGCCGCTGTGTGAGACAGGATGCTGGACTAGGTAGACCTTCACTGGTCTGAAGGTCTTAGCCGCTCTGATTCAGAGAGAAGGGCAGGGTTTAAATCTGCAGTCTTCTTCTCTGCATCACCGGGAAGATTGCAGAATGTATCCCAGAATCTTCTGCAGTGCATTTAAGGGTCAGTGTGGCATAGGGGATAGAGCGCATGGGGTGGAGTTGACAAAGAGAACTTTTTCTTCTTCTCCCCAAATACTAGAACTTGAGGGCATCCAATGAAGTTGATGGGCAGTAGGTTCAGGACTGGCAAAAGGAAATACTTCTTTAATGCAAGGCATTATTAAAATGTGGAATTAGCTGCCGGAGGATGTTGTGGTGGCCACGTGCATAGACGGCTTTAAGAAGGGATTAGATAAATTTCATGGAGGATAGGTCTGTCAGTGGCTATTAGCCGTGGTGACTAAGGGAAGCTAAAGGTTCAGAGGCAGGAAATCTCTATGTCTCTCTGCCTTGTTGTTGCTCCTCCAGAGGAAGTGGGTGGCCACAGTGTGAGTCAGAATGCTGGACTGGATGGCCCATCATAGGTCCAATCCAGCAGGGCTCTTGATGTTCTTATGAAGACCTCAGCCTCTCTGTCCTGCCATTGGCCCTCCAAAGGAACTGGTTTGCCTCTGTGTGAGACAGGAGGCTGGACTTGATGGACCCTCACTGGTCTGATCCAGCAGGGCTCTTCTGATGTTCTTAGGAAGGCCTCGGCCTCTCTGCCCTGTTGTTGCTCCTCCAGAGGAACTGGTTGGCCACAGGAGGCTGGACTAGATGGACCCTCCCTGGTCTGATCCATCAGGGCTCTTCTGATGTTCTTAGGAAGGCATCGGCCTCTCTGCCCTGTTGTTGCTCCTCCAGAGGAACTGGTTGGCCACTGTGTGAGACAGGAGGCTGGACTGGATGGACCCTCACTGGTCTGATCCAGCAGGGCTCTTCTGATGTTCTTAGGAAGGCCTCAGCCTCTCTGCCCTGTTGTTGCTCCTCCAGAGGAACTGGTTGGCCACTGTGTGAGACAGGAGGCTGGACTGGATGGACCCTCCTTGGTCTGATCCAGCAGGGCTCTTATGATGTTCTTATGAAGGCCTCAGCCTCTCTGCCCTGTTGTTGCTCCTCCAGAGGAACTGGCTGGCCACTGTGAGAGACAGGAGGGTGGACTAGATGGACCCTCCTTGGTCTGATCCAGCAGGGCTCTTCTGATGTTCTTATGAAGGCCTCGGTCTCTCTGCCCTGTTGTTGGCCCTCCAGAGGAACTGGGTGGCCTCTGTGTGAAACAGGAGGGTGGACTAGATGGACCCTCCTTGGTCTGATCCAGCAGGGCTCTTCTGATGTTCTTATGAAGGCCTCAGCCTCTCTGCCCTGTTGTTGGCCCTTCAGAGGAACTGGGTGGCCTCTGTGTGAAACAGGAGGGTCGACTAGATGGACCCTCCTTGGTCTGATCCAGCAGGGCTCTTCTGATGTTCTTATGAAGGCCTCGGCCTCTCTGCCCTGTTGTTGGCCCTCCAGAGGAACTGGGTGGCCTCTGTGTGAAACAGGAGGGTGGACTAGATGGACCCTCCTTGGTCTGATCCAGCAGGGCTCTTCTGATGTTCTTATGAAGGCCTCGGCCTCTCTGCCTTGTTGTTGGCCACTGTGTGAGACAGGAGACTGGACTAGATGGACCCAGCAGGGCTCTTCTGATGTTCTTATGAAGGCCTCGGCCTCTCTGCCCTGTTGTGGGCCCTCCAGAGGAACTGGGTGGCCTCTGTGTGAAACAGGAGGGTGGACTAGATGGACCCTCCTTGGTCTGATCCAGCAGGGCTCTTCTGATGTTCTTATGAAGGCCTCGGCCTCTCTGCCCTGTTGTTGGCCCTCCAGAGGAACTGGGTGGCCTCTGTGTGAAACAGGAGGGTGGACTAGATGGACCCTCCCTGGTCTGATCCAGCAGGGCTCTTCTGATGTTCTTATGAAGGCCTCAGCCTCTCTGCCCTGTTGTGGGCCCTCCAGAGGAGCTGGCTGGCCACTGAGTGAGACAGGAGGCTGGACCTGATGGACCCTCACTGGTCTGATCCAGCAGGGCTCTTCTGAGGTTCTTATGAAGGCCTCAGCCTCTCTGCCCTGTTGTTGGCCCTCCAGAGGAAGTGGTTGGCCACTGAGTGAGACAGGAGGCTGGACTTGATGGACCCTCACTGGTCTGATCCAGCAGGGCTCTTCTGAGGTTCTTATGAAGGCCTCAGCCTCTCTGCCCTGTTGTTGGCCCTCCAGAGGAACTGGCTGGCCACTGAGTGAGACAGGAGGCTGGACCTGATGGACCCTCACTGGTCTGATCCAGCAGGGCTCTTCTGAGGTTCTTATGAAGGCCTCAGCCTCTCTGCCCTGTTGTTGGCCCTCCAGAGGAACTGGCTGGCCACTGAGTGAGACAGGAGGCTGGACTTGATGGACCCTCACTGGTCTGATCCAGCAGGGCTCTTCTGAGGTTCTTATAAGGGTGGGCAAGGGGACCCAGGGATCCTGGGTTGAAACCCCACGACTCTTAGCCGGCCTACCTCACAGTGGTGTTGTGAGAAGATGATGCAGGGGAGAATAATGTTTTTGAGCTGCTCTTGAGTTCCAGCTGGGGAGAAGAGCAGGATAGAACTGCATCTTCCTCCTCCTCCCCACCTTGACGAGCAGGTTGGATTCCGGAAAGGTTTCCTTGAGCGTCAGCGCTTCAAAAACAGCTGTTGTCATCTCCTTCTGGGAATGCTGTGGGCTAACAGATGTGATTTCCTGTGGCTGTAGAAAAGAGTCCAGGAGCACCTTTGAGGAATAACACGATTCGTGGGCAGGGGAGGAGCCTTCCTGAGTCACTGTTCACTTCGGCATTTGAAGAAGGGAGTAGTGACTCACGAAATTTCATCCCTTGAAACAAGCTTTATCAGTCTTCCAGGCCCTCCTGGTCTCTTTCTCTGCTGCTGTAACAGACAGGCTGTTTGACGCGGCTACTCCTCAGGGGTGGAATTCTAGCAGGAGCTCCTTTGCATATTCGGCCCCACCCCCCTGATGTAGCCAATCCTCTGAGAGCTTACAAGGCTCTCTTTTGTAAGCTCTTGGGGGATTGGCTACATCAGGGGTTGTGGCCTAATATGCCAAGGAGCTCCTGCTAGAATTCCACCCCTGCTCTTTAGCTTGGAGAAACGTCGACTGCGGGGTGACATGACAGAGGTTGACAAGATTATGCATGGGATGGAGAAAGTAGAGAAAGAAGTCCTTTTCTCCCTTTCTCGCAATACAAGAACTCGTGGGCATTCAATGAAATTGCTGAGCAGTCGGGTTAGAACGGATAAAAGGAAGTCCTTCTTCACCCAAAGGGTGATTAACATGTGGAATTCACTGCCACAGGAGGTGGTGGCGGCTACAAGCATAGCCAGCTTTAAGTGGGGATTAAATACAAATATGGAGCAGAGGTCCATCAGTGGCTATTAGCCACAGTGTATATATATATGTGTGTGTGTGTGTGTGTGTGTATGTATATGTGTGTGTATATACATATACACACACACATATATCGGCCACTGTATGACACAGAGTGTTGGACTGGATGGGCCATTGGCCTGATCCAACATGGGTTCTCTTATGTTTTTATGTGACTCAGAGTGTTGGACTGAAGGGGCCATTGGCCTGATCCAACATGGCTTCTCTTATGTTCTTATGTAGCACAGAGTGCTGGACTGGATGGGCCACTGGCCTGATCCAACATGGCTTCTCTTATGTTCTTCTGTGATACAGAGTGTTGAACTGGATGGGCCATTGGCCTGATCCAACATGGCTTCTCTTATGTTCTTATAGAGCCAGAGGTTGACTGTATGGTGTGTGACTTAGAGAGAGTGTTTACTAAAGAGGGTGGTAGTGAATAAAACCTTGGGAATTTATTCCTAACAAGATCAGACGAGCCTTGCTAGATCAGACAAGGGGGTCCATCGAGTCTTGCAGAGTGGCCATCCACCTCCTCTGGAGAGCCAAGAACAGGCCGTAGCAGGCCGAGACTTTCATAAGAAAATAAGAGCCTACTGGATCAGACCAGTGAGGGTTCATCTAGTTCATCTAGTCCATCATCTTGTCTAATACAGAGGCCAGCCAGTTCCTCCGGAGGGCCAACAACAGGCCGTAGGAGGCCGAGGCCTTCATAAGAACCTCAGAAGAGCCCTGCTGGATCAGACCAGTAAGGGTCCATCCAGTCCAGCATCCTGTCTCACACAGTGGCCAGCCAGTTCCTCTGGAGCGCCAACAACAGGGCAGAGAGGCCGAGGCCTTCGTAAGAACCTCAGAAGAGCCCTGCTGGATCAAACCAGTGAGGGTCCCTCTAGTCCAGCCTCCTGTCTCACACAGAGGCCAGCCAGTTCCTCTGGAGGGCCAACAACAGGGCAGAGAGGCCGAGGCCTTCATAAGAACATCAGAAGAGTCCTGCTGGATCTGACCAGTGGTCTGTCTAGCCCAGTGTCCTGTCTCACACAGCGGCCTTCCAGTTTGTCTGGGCATCCAGCAGCGGAGCATAGAGAGACTGCCGTCACCTGCTTGAGAAGGCAGTGACACTTCACTGTAGTTGGCAAAAGGGAAATGAGCAGACCTTGATTGGAGTAATCAAGCGCCTTGTTCTGGACAGGCAAGATGGAGGGTGGAGCTCCTGAGAACTGGCCGCAGAGTTCGAATTCATGGCTTTGGTTAAGAGCAACAATTAAAAATGGAGAGCGAAGAGCTCCATAGCGTGTCCTGGTATTCATGAGCAGCTCTGAGAAACTGCACAAGACCAAACTGGGATTAAAGGGCTCCGATCGGAGTCAATTGTACTTTAACGAAGGCTTATTGATTAAATAGTCCCTGTGGACTGCAGCCTTCTGTGTGTGAGTCTTAACAAAAACTGGAGGGAGGGAGGGAGGATGTTTGTGTGAGCTCCCACTCACCCTGTTGTGCTGCTTGCAGCTTTCACACCAGTTGTGTTCCCCCCACCTTTGAAAGGCGAATGGCCACCTTCTCTAAGCCTTTAAAGCAAGGGTGTTCAACATGCAGCTCAGGGGTTGAATCAGGCCCCCGGAGAGCTCCTATCGGGACCCCGAGCAACTGGCTGTCATCTGCTTCCTTCTCCCTCTCTCTTGCTTCCTTCTGCATCACAGCTTGCTTTCCAAGGCTTGCTCAATCGCACAGGAGCTACAGAGCAAAACCTATATTTTCTCCATTGGCTGAGGCTCCTCCCTTGGGGAGGAAGGGGGGGAAGGCAGAGCTTGCTTTGCCAGGCTCTCTCAGTTGCCCAGCAGAGCTACTGAGCCAAGCCTCTCTCCCTTCTATTGGCTGAGACTCCTCCCTCCCCTGTCCCCTGGAGAAGGAAGGAAAGATCTACAGCTTCCTTTGCTCAGTTCCCTGGATCCCATGGGAGAAATATAAAGAAAGCACCTTTAATACCAACAAGTGCTAATGTTTTAAACATGTTTTAAGTTTTTTGAAAAAAAATTGTGTTTGTATTTTTCTTATATAAAGTTTATATCTCTGCTACCTAATCTTAAATAGGTGCAAACATGGCCTCTCTCAACACAGTCCGGCCCAACAAGGTTTCATTTTTGTCAGATCCGGCCCTCATAACAAATGAGTTTGACACCCCTGCTTTGAAGCTCCCAAAGTCAGCAGTGTTGAGTGATGTTTTGTAGCATAATCAACCTGTCTCTCTTCTTCCCCCCCACAAAGGGATGGGGGTGGAGAGGCCTTTTTCTTAAGAAAACACTGCCGTGGATGTGGGCAAAGAAAGCTGGCTCTAAAATCAGTTTTCCTTACAGATCCAGAAGTTTTTCAGGCAAATGATCTCTCTTCAGAGCGGTTTCTCTCCCTCTCCCTGGGCTCTTCGGTTTCCATTTCTCCAGCTTGTGAAACTTTAGAGGTGACATCCTATAACACCCAAAGACTGCTCGCAAATGCGCATGAGTTTCGGTTCTTGCTAAGGTCGCTTCATCCGGAGCAAGGAAAATGGTGTGGGGGGGAGGAGAGGAAGGGGACATAGCCGAGCTCACTAAAAAGAGAGAGCCTTTTGAAAGGCCTATTCATGCAAGCAACGCATTGGAAGTTTTCTTGTGTCCCTGCCCTGTTCCCGTTATGGCGGCTTTTCCCATGACTCGCATAATGACCCTGGAGTGGTTCGGCTAAAGCTCTCGCTCGCAACAGAACGCCGTGCATTCATCGGCTCGTTCTGCCAGTTCCGGTACTGATGCCGGTCAATAAATTAGGGACTCTGCTCCACGGTGACAGCTTGTGACCTTCGGTCAACGATACAGTGAGATTTGAGCTGCAGGAGGCTGGGCAAAATAGACTCAGGAGGGTGGGTGGAAAATAAGATTCCCGTCCCTGTGGGTGCCCTCGTAAGACGGGACCGCGTCTGCCAGGCCTGGTGAACTGAACCATTGTTCCGGCCAGTGCTAATTGGGGGCCTCAAGTTGATAATTAATCTGCAAACCCCGTTGCCGGAATAGCTTCTTTCAAGTGCTGCGCACCCTTGGCTCTCCATAATTAGTGGGAGTGGACGCCAGGCCGGATCTTGCCCCCAGCAAATCTTAACGCGGCAGTGCCACGCTTGGCTCAGGAAGGAAAACATCCCTTTTAGGAGCGTGCTCAGCGTTCAAGTTTACCCAGGCCTGGGGCTTTTTTTTGGTAGCAGGAACTTCTTTGCATATTAGGCCACACCTCCCTGGTGTAGCCAATCCTCCGGGAGCTTACAGGGCTTGGGTAAACTTGAACGCTGAAGCTAAAGAGCCCTTTCTTGCCTAATGAACAAAAGAGGCCAGGGTTTTTTTTAGTAACTGGGACTCCTTTGCATATTAGACAATCCTCCAAGAGCTTACAGGGCTCTTAGTACAGGGCCTACGGTAAGCTCCAGGAGGATTGGCTACATCAGGGGTGTGTGGCCTAATGTACAAAGGAATTCCTGCTACAAAAAAAGCCCCAGCCCTCTTCTTTGTTCATTAGGCAAGAAGGGGCTCTTTGGTGTCTGGAAGGAAGTTTTCTCCAGAGCCAGTTTAGTGTCTGGCTGGGGTGTGGGGTGTGGGGTGTGAACTGGCAGAGACTGACAAAGAGAGAGATCTTGGGGTCGTGGTAGATAACTCACTGAAAATGTCAAGACAGTGTGCGTTTGCAATAAAAAAGGCCAACGCCATGCTGGGAATTATTAGGAAGGGAATTGAAAACAAATCAGCCAGTATCATAATGCCCCTGTATAAATCGATGGTGCGGTCTCATTTGGAGTACTGTGTGCAGTTCTGGTTGCCGCACCTCAAAAAGGATATTATAGCATTGGAGAAAGTCCAGAGAAGGGCAACTAGAATGATTAAAAGGCTGGAGCACTTTCCCTATGAAGAAAGGTTGAAACGCTTGGGACTCTTTAGCTTGGAGAAACGTCGACTGCGGGGTGACATGATAGAGGTTTACAAGATAATGCATGGGATGGAGAAAGTAGAGAAAGAAGTACTTTTCTCCCTTTCTCACCATACAAGAACTCGTGGGCATTCGATGAAATTGCTGAGCAGACAGGTTAAAATGGATAAAAGGAAGTACTTCTTCACCCAAAGGGTGATTAACATGTGGAATTCACTGCCACAGGAGGTGGTGGCGGCCACAAGTATAGCCACCTTCAAGAAGGGTTTAGATAAAAATATGGAGCACAGGTCCATCAGTGGCTATTAGCCACAGTGTATGTGTATATATAAAATTTTTTGCCACTGTGTGACACAGAGTGTTGGACTTGATGGGCCGTTGGCCTGATCCAACATGGCTTCTCTTATGTTCTTATGTAGTGTCGTGGTGAAGTGTGCAGACTCTTATCTGGGAGAACCGGATTTGATTCTCCATTTGCAGCTGCTGGAATGGCCTTGGGTCAGCCAGAGCTCTTTTATCTGGGAGAACCAGGTTGGATTCCCCACTCCTCCACTTGCAGCTGCTGGAATGTCCTTGGGTCAGCCAGAGTTCTCTTATCTGGGAGAACCGGGTTTGTTTCCCCACTCCTCCACTCGCACCTGCTGGAATGGCCTTGGGTTAGCCAGAGCTCTCTTATCTGGGAGAATCGGGTTTGATTCCCCACTCCTCCACTTGCAGCTGTTGGAATGGGGTCAGCCATAGCTCTCTTATCTGGGAGAACCGGGTTTGATTCCCCACTCCTCCACTTGCACCTGCTGGAATGGCCTTGGGTTACCCACAAGTTCTCTCAATATAAATAACTGGTACCAGTGTGTAACTAGGAAAATAATAAAATTACCGGTAAACAATAAATATTCACACTCTCATTGTGTGTACGTGCTATTGATTTTGTGCAAATATAAGACAAAATGAAGAACAAAGGTACAATAAGGTATTTGCACTCCCCCAAATTATACATGTAAACGTTTCTGCATAGGAGTCAACCAAGCCCATAAGTAAGTGTTTTAGGCTGGAGTCCTTAAACGTTCTGCTGTGATGTTTTAATAGAGAGAAAAAAGAGGAACCTTATAGAAAGGCGTCCTCACGGTTTCGCCCATCTCACACTTTGTCAGCCAATTTTTCTCCAGAGCCAGTTTGGTGTAGTGGTTAAGTGTGCGGACTCTTATCTGGGAGAACCGGGTTTGATTCCCCACTTCTCCACTTGCACCTGCTGGAATGGCTTTGGGTCAGCCAGAGCTCTCTTATCTGGGAGAACTGGGTTTGGTTCCGCACTCCTCCACTTGCACCTGCTGGAAGGGCCTTGAGCCAGCCACAACTTCTCTCAAACTTGTTCTACTCAAGATCAGTTTCTGTCAGAGCTCTCTCAGCCCCACAGGGTGTCTGTCTTGGGGAGGGGAAGGGAAAGGAGATTGTGATCTGCTCTGAAGCACCTTCGAGTAGTGAAGTGTGGAGTATAACTCCAGTCTCTTCTCTTCTCTGTATTGGCTCAGGGATCCCCAAGGGTTTTTTGGCTTCCTCTGGGCATAAAGCAAAGGTCACTGGGGGAGCAAGTGGGGAAGCCAGTTGTGAATTTTCCTGCATTGTGCAGGGAATTGGACTTAGATGACCCCTGAGGTCCCTTCCAGCTGTATATTTCTGTGTGAAATAAAAATGTTCAGTCCTAGCCAAAGGGCAGAGAGTTAAAAAAGACTCATAGCTGCCAAGCGCAGCCCCTGTGTTGTTCATGAACAATGTATTTCTGTAGCGATCGTGGTGAAACCGTATGTCACTCTTGTAGAGGAACTGGATGTTCTGTATTTATGCCCTACTCAGGCAAAGAAGGTCAAATGTCTCTCCTGTAATCGCACACAGCCTGGGTTCCTGGACCTAGGACTCTGTAACTAGAAAATCCAGGCTGAAACTTCATTTTTTTCCCCCTCCAGGTTTGCTCTAAAATTAATATTCTGTGAACAAGAGTGGACTCTAAAGGCCACTTCAGCGGCGGAAGCATATTGCAGAGATAAAAATCTGGGTCACAAAATGTCCCAGCCAGCCTTGAACACCAAGACAGCGATGTCTCAGTATGTGTTTCGCTACTAGCAGGGGTGTCGAACTCATTTGTTATGAGGGCCGGATCTGACCTAAACGAGACCTTGTCAGGCCAGACCGCGTGTGTCACAAAATGTAATGCCAGGTAGCAGAGAGATAAACTTTATAAACTTTACTTTGCTTTATTTGATTCATATCCCGCCCTCCGCGCTGAAGCAGGCTCAGGGCGACTCACAGCATAAAACCAACACAAGCAATTAAAATCCATGCAATATTATAAAATTTCACATTCAATAATTGAACGTGAAGCTGCCTTATACTGAATCAGACCCTCGGTCCATCAAAGTCAGTATCGTCTTCTCAGACTGGCAGCAGCTCTCCAGGGTCTCAAGCTGAGGTTTTTCACGCCTACTTGCCTGGACCCTTTTGAGTTGGAGATGCCGGGGATTGAACCTGGGACCTTCTGCTTCCCAAGCAGATGCTCTACCAATGAGCCACCGTCCCTCCCCTTACAACAGTCCAAAAATGATTTGGTGCTAGCCTCTTTCATGTTGTACAATTTCAATGGCAACAATATTTCTTCAGTTTCCCTACAGCAGGGGTGGCCAACGGTAGCTCTCCAGATGTTTTCCCCCCTACAACTTCCATCAGCCCCAGCCAGCATGGCCAATGGCTGGGGCTGATGGGAGCTGTAGACAAAAACATCTGGAGAGCTACCATTGGCCATTCCTGCCCTACGATACAGGTTCAGCGTCAGTTAAAAGCCAACCGTAAGAGAGTGGTCTTGCAGGCCCTGTGGAACCGGGCGAGGTCATGAGAGGGAGGGCAGAAAGGGATGAGGCAGTGCTTGACTCTCGTGTTCGTTTCTTACACGCCCAGGGGAATGCCGATCACCCCTTTAGTCTCTGGGAGGACACAGACAAAGGCAATTTGTGTGTGTGTGTAAGTTGAAAACCTACTTTTAATTTATTGACATTCATTACAGAAATCTCATGGTTAATGCTTTGAGCCTAAAACCCAGGGGGGGGGGAAACATGAAATGGCTGGGTATTGTGAGATTTTGTACATAAAATGGTTTGTGTGCTGGTCAGCCAATGGAGAAAATAGAGGCTTTGCTCTGTAGCTCTTGCACGATTGTAGCTTTGAGCCTAAGACCCAGGGGAAAACATGAAATGGCTGGGTATTGTACATAAGTTGCTTTGTGTGCTGGTCAGCCGGTGGAGAAAATAGCGGCGTTGCTCTGTAGCTCTTGTGCGATTGAGCAAGCCTGGTGAAGCAAGCTGTGATGCAGAAAGAAGCAAGAAAGAGCGCAGGAAGCAGATGACAGTGAGGTGTTCGAGGGCCTGATAGGAGTCCTCCTGGGGCCGTATGTTTGACACCCCCGGGAACTTTCGTGTTCAGAGGTAGTAAACTTTTGAATCCCAGTGCTAGGAGGCAGAATCAAGGGAAAGCTTTGCTCTTTCTGTTCCATGAGCCTCTCTAGAGGAGGGGTGTCGATGTGTCATAAAATGTAATGCCAGGTAGCGGAGATACAAACTATATAAAGGACACAGACAAACACAAAGCTTTTTAAAAAAACTTTATATATGTTTAAAAGATTAGCGCTCTTGCATTATTTTGTTTATTTAACAGTTTCTGGTAACTGACACCTTTTGCTCTAAATTATTGCATCAAAATCTGGGGACAATGCCTGTGCTGTAGCAATCTTGAGTATGCTGTTCAGGTGTGTATCTGCGAACTGCAAACTTACATTTGCTTGCCATTCATTACAGAAATCTCATGGTTAATGCTTTGAGCCTAAGACCCAGGGGAAAACATGAAATGGCTGGGTATTGCGAACTTTTGTACATAAGTTGCTTTGTGTGCTGGTCAGCCAGTGGAGAAAATAGCGGCGTTGCTCTGTAGCTCCTGTGCGATTGAGCAAGCCTGGCAAAGCAAGCTGTGATGCAGAAGGAAGCAAGAGAGAGAGCAGATGACAGCGAGTTGCTCGTGGGCCTGATAGGAACCCTCCGGTGGGGGGAGGGATCTGATATGGCCCTTGGGCCACACGTTTGACACCTCTGCTCTAGAGTTTGAGGTGGAGATCTGTCACATCACCTATAGCTTGGTCTTTTTTAAAACTGGAGATGCCAGAGATTGAACCCAGGACCTTCTGTGTGCCGGGCAGATGTCCTGCCACTGAGCCACAGTTCTCCACGTTTGAATTTGTGCAGCGTCCAGAGTTGGCAGACGTGTAAATTGCAGACTTGACTCTTGCACTTATCCTCTCTTGATTATCTCAGTGAGGTAGGCCTGCGTCGATTCCCCCATCGCAGATCGGATGCGCTGCCGTCGCAGCCTTGTTGGCTTACTGTCGCCTCCTGCTGATAAGAATTGTGAGCTGAGCTCTTGTTTACTGTCAGCCTAGGAAAAACTGGCGAGGAAAGATTCCATTTTGGGCTGCTGTGACTAAGAGACCCCTGGTGGACAGATGGAGAGTAGGTTTAATTCACCGCAAGCCCAGATCTCACAGGTTGTAGCTCAGCTTTTTTTCTTCCCTGGGGCCACATGAAGCCCTCAAATGGATTTCTTTTCCTGGTCTGACTTTCCAGTTTGCACAATTTTGCAAAGCAGTCAAAATCCAGGGGTGGGGGGTGGTTTCGCTGCTCTGATCTGTCAGTGGTGCGGTAGTTGCTAGGTAACTGCTTTCTTTTACACCTGTTAATCTCCGTGCTTTCCTGAAACTGGATTTTGGACGGACCCATCGCACCCTGCCCACAAAAGTCCGTATAGTCAAAGCAATGATATTCCCAGTACTAATGTATGGCTGTGAGAGCTGGACCATAAGGAAGGCCGAGCGCAGAAGAATAGATGCTTTCGAGCTGTGGTGCTGGAGAAAACTCTTGAGAGCCCCTTGGACTGCAAGAAGATCCAATCAGTCAGTCCTAAGGGAAATCAACCCAGACTGTTCCCTGGAAGCTCAGATGCTGAAGCTGAAGCTCAAATCCTTTGGCCACCAAAGGAGAAGGGAGCACTCCCTGGAGAAGACTCTTGAGAGTCCCTTAAACTGCAAGAAGATCCAATCAGTCAGTCCTAAGGGAAATCAACCCAGACTGTTCCCTGGAAGGTCAGATGCTGAAGCTCTAATACTTTGGCCACCAAAGGAGAAGGGAGCACTCACAGGAGAAGAATCTTGAGAGTCCCTTGGATTGCAAGAAGATCCAACCAGTCAGTCCTAAGGGAAATCAACCCAGACTGTTCCCTGGAAGCTCAGATGCTGAAGCTGAAGCTCAAATCCTTTTGCCAACAAATGAGAAGGGAGCACCCCCTGGAGAAGACCCTGATGCTGGGAAAGACAGAAGGCAAAAGAAGGGGAGGGCAAAGGATGAGATGGCTGGACAGTGTTGCTGATGTCACTAACATGAATTTGAGCAAACTTCTTGGACTGCAAGAAGATCCAATCAGTCAGTCCTAAGGGAAACCAACCCAGACTGTTCCCTGGAAGGTCAGATGCTGAAGCTGAAGCTCAAATACTTTGGCCCCCAAATGAGAAGAGAGCACTCCCTGGAGAAGACCCTGATGCTGCGAAAGACAGAAGACCAAAGAAGGGGACAGCAAAAGAGAAGATGGCTGGACAGCATTCCTGATGTAACAAACATGAATTTGAGCAGACTTCGGAGGATGGTGGAAGACAGAAGGGCCTGGCGTGACTTGGCCCAGGGGATCGCAAAGCATCGGACTTGACTGTGCGACTGAACAACAACAAGAAAATCGCCCTGCAGGGTAATTAAAGAGGACCCTCATTAACGAAAGGGGGCTGCCTTTGCAACGGCTGCCCTGGGTGTGGCATAGCTCTCCCCACCAACTAAAGTTTTCCCTTTCTGGGATTTCCGGGGCAGCTTGGTACTCAGAAAATCCTGGTCTCTTCCTTTTCTTTTCTTTTTTTCTTGCTGCGCTCTCTGCTTTGTTAGCAAGGAAGATGAAAAGCCATTGTTGACAGACACCGGCTGTATTACTGAGCGAAAGTATACATTGATATTTGGTTAGCTAGGCTGTTGTATATCTTTATAGCATGTTCTCAGTACCTCTTCTACTATTCTTCTTTGCTTTCTAGCAGAAACTCGGTATACCTTAAGGGCAGGATGTACATCTGGGAGTTGAACTTATGAAGCTGCCTTATACTGAATCAGACTCTCGGTCCATCAAAGTCAGTATTATCTACTCAGACTGGCAGCGGCTCTCCAGGGTCTCAAGCTGAGGTTTTTCACGCCTACTTTCCTGGACCCTTTTTAGTTGGAGATGCCGGGCATTGAACCTGGGACCTTCTGCTTACCAAGCAGATGCTCTACCACTGAGCCACCGTCCCTCCCTTGACCAGCAGTGGCTCTCCAGCTGAGGTTTTTCACGCCTACTTGCCTGGACCCTTTTTAGTTGGAGATGCCGGGCATTGAACCTGGGACCTTCTGCTTACCAAGCAGATGCTCTACCACTGAGCCACCGTCCCTCCCTTGACCAGCAGTGGCTCTCCAGGGTCTCCAGCTGAGGTTTTTCACGCCTACTTGCCTGGACCCTTTTTAGTTGGAGATGCTGGGCATTGAACCTGGGACCTTCTGCTTACCAAGCAGATGCTCTACCACTGAGCCACCGTCCCTCCCCTGACCAGCAGTGGCTCTCCAGGGTCTCCAGCTGAGGTTTTTCACGCCTACTTGCCTGGACCCTTTCTAGTTGGAGATGCCGGGCATTGAACCTGAGACCTTCTGCTTACCAAGCAGATGCTCTACCACTGAGCCACCGTCCCTCCCCATTGTTATTTTTTTCCTACCCGTCGTACTGTCTTGGTTAACCATGTGGCCTGCCAGTGCCCTGTTGATGCTTGGTTTCATTCACATTGTTTATACCCCTCCTCAGAGCTTTTTTTGTAGTAGGAGCTCCTTTGCATATTAGGCCACACCCCACTGATGTAGCCAATCCTCCAAGAGCTTACAGGGCTCTTTGTAAAGGGCCTACTGTAAACTCTTGGAGGATTGGCTACATCAGGGGTGTGTGGCCTAATATGCAAAGGAGGTCCAGCTAGAATTCCTTACAGGGCTCTTCGTACAGGGCCTACTGAGAGCTCCAGGAGGATTGGCTGCATCAGGGGTGTGTGGCCTAATATGCAAAGGAGGTCCTGCTAGAATTCCTTACAGGGCTCTTCGTACAGGGCCTACTGAAAGCTCCAGGAGGATTGGCTGCATCAGGGGTGTGTGGCCTAATATGCAAAGGAGGTCCTCCTAGAATTCCTTACAGGGCTCTTTGTACAGGGCCTACTGAGAGCTCCAGGAGGATTGGCTGCATCAGGGGGGTGTGGCCTAATAGGCAAAGGAGGTCCTGCTAGAATTCCTTACAGGGATCTTCGTACAGGGCCTGCTGGAAGCTCCAGGAGGATTGGCTGCATCAGGGGGGTGGGGCCTAATATGCAAAGGAGGTCCTGCTAGAATTCCTTACAGGGCTCTTCGTACAGGGCCTACTGAGAGCTCCAGGAGGATTGGCTGCATCAGGGGGGAGTGGCCTAATATGCAAAGGAGGTCCTGCTAGAATTCCTTACAGGGCTCTTTGTACAGGGCCTACTGTAAGCTCTTGGAGGATTGGAGGAGGTGTGGCCTAATATGCAAAGGAGTTCCTGCTACAAAAAAATGCCCTGATTAAAACAATTAAAAAAAAAAGTTAAAGACAGAGTTAAAATGTGTGTAAGAATAAAAAAGAAACTGATTAGGAAAGAGGGACCATTGAGGGAGGAGGGCCAGATGAAACAAAATCGCTTCCTTCCACTGGTGGGAAGAGCGCAGATGTATCTCCTTGATGGGGGGAAAGAAAGCGTAGAGCTTTGGTGCCATAACCAAGAAGAGTACCCACCTAATCTCAGAAGGGTGGGGTCTCTGAAGACGACCACAGTGGTCAGACGGGTTCATTAGGCAGTCCCTCGGTCAAAGCCATCTCTGTCTTCAAAACTGTCATGGCTTTATGACTCACTGTCACGGTTTTCCCCTGAGCATATTTTGGGAATTGTCGTTTAGCAAGATGCTGAGAATGGTTTAGACGTTCCCAGCGCCGCATGCCCCCTCCCTCATAACCCTGTGGTTCCCTGGGAAGAAGGGAGGGACCGTTAAACCCATTTTAAGCTCTGTGGTCGAGCTTTGTCTCCAACAGCTCCTGCCGGTGTTCTTTCACAGGGATTCCATCATCCATGGGTGTGATGCTGCCATGTTAGAAGCGGTGTTTTCGTAAGAATTTGGAAACCGGCACTTTGCAAACGATTTTTTGACCGCGGGCTTCTTCAGAAGACTGCTGTTTCTCTGTATTGAAGCCCCTTCCACTTTTTCTCATAGCAGTTATTTTCTAGCCACAATTTCGCGTTGGCAGACCTCTCGAGAACCCTTTCCAGCGCGACTGTCGAACTCCGGTGCCCAGAACGCGCTCTGTTGAAGTCTTGGCAGGGCTGCCCGAATCTTGGGGTGGAAAGTGTTGTTCCCTCTCCGCTGCCTGTTAAAAAAAAAAAAAGAAAAAGACGTAATGAAATCAGCTGTCTTCTCAGCTGCTTGGGCGTGAGACAGCTCTGGAATCGTTATGCACTTTGCAGGGCTGTCTGTAACGGACGGACTCCTTGGAGGCTTCCCGGTAGACTCTGGTCAGTTGTCAAGAACCGTAGGGGCTTTTCTGACTGCTGATGTGTCAGGGAATTGGGGACTAGTTAGCACACAGCCCTGAAAACGGCTCAAGCGCGCAGACACCGCGGTGGAAACTCCACTGAGAATCCCAAAACAGAGTTGGTGTAAAAGGCCACTGTGATAATTAGGGGGGGTGGGGAGATGGAGGCCTTTTGTCTGAAAGGTGTGAAATATAGATGGGGGAAATGAGGACGCTTACTGATACCTTCTTCTCCCACCTCGCTGAGTGCCGCTGTGGAAGCTCCAGTCTATATTCTTTCGAGTAGACATAGTGCAAACACTTCGTAGCACTGGAAAAAGTCCAGAAAAGGGGGACTAGAATGATGAATGGTTTGGAACACTTTCCCTATGAAGAAAGGTTAAAACGCTTGGGGCTCTTTAGCTTGGAGAAACGTCGACCGCGGGGTGACATGAGAGAGGTTTACAAGATTGTGCATGGGATGGAGAAGGGAGAGAAAGAAGTACTTTTCTCCCTTTCTCACAATACGAGAACTCATGGGCATTCGATGAAATTGCTGAGCAGTCGGGTTAGAACAGATAAAAGGAAGTACTTCTTCACCCAAAGGGTGATTGGCTTGTGGAATTCACTGCCACAGGAGGTGGCGGCGGCTACAAGTATAGCCAGCTTCAAGAGGGGATTGGATAAAAATATGGAGCAGAGGTCCATCAGTGGCTATTAGCCACAGTGTGTATATATATGTATAAGTGTATATAAATATATAATTTTTTTGGCCACTGTGTGACACAGTGTTGGACTGGATGGGCCGCTGACCTGATCCAACATGACTTCTCTTATGTAGCTGGAATTGCTTCTCCCTTCTTTGAGCTTCCATAGTCTTTGTTGCTGTTCAGTCACACAGTCGCGTCCGACTCTTTGCGACCCCCTGGACCAAGTCACGCCAGGCCCTCCTGTCTTCCACCATCCTCGGAAGTCTGCTCCGAAGTCTGCTCAAATTCGTGTTAGTCACATCAGTAATGCTGTCCAGCCATCTCATCTTTTGCCATCCGCTTCTTCTTTTGCCTTCTGTCTTTCCCAGCATCAGGGTGTTCTCCAGGGAGTGCTCCCTTCTCATTGGGTGGCCATAATATTTGAGTTGATGCTTGGTTTTATTCACTCCAGTGAGTACTCCCTTCTCATTTGGTGGCCATGCTTCAGCATCTGACCTTCCAGGAAACAGTCAGGGTTGATTTCCCTTAGGACTGACTTATTGGATCTTCTTGCAGTCCAAGGGGCTCTCAAGAGTCTTCTCCAGGGAGTGCTCCCTTCTCATTGGGTGGCCAAAGTATCTGAGCTTCAGCTTCAGCATCTGACCTTCCAGGGAACAGTCAGGGTTGATTTCCCTTTGGACTGACTGATTGGATCTTCTTGCAGTCCAAGGGACTCTCAAGATTCCATAGCCAGCAGATATTCCTGATTGTAATGGCTGCAGGTGAAGTCTAAAAGGTGAAGAAGGCGACTTTACCGAAACCGGTCCTGAGCCTCTTGATTTGGCTGCAGTGTCCATTCCTTTGTTATTTTTCGACGACCCACTCCAGGATAATTTTGGAATACTGATATTGTTTATGGACATTATTTGTTTTATTTTCTTTATTACAATATACCAGAGGTTGGATACAGAAATTGTTGTCATAATTTATTTATTTATTACTTTCGATTTCTATCCCGCCCTCTCCGCAAGCGGACTCAGGGCAGCTAACATTCAGTTCAGATATATAATTAAAATTTACAGCCAGTTTGGTGTCGTGGTTAAGCGTACGGACTCTTATCTGAGAGAACTGGGTTTGATTCCCCACTCCTCCACTTGCACCTGCTAGCATGGCCTTGGGTCAGCCGTAGCTCTGTGAGAGCCCCCTCAGCCCCACCCACCTCACAGGATGTCTGTTGTGGTGGGGGGGGAAGGTAAAGGGGATTGTGAGCCGCTCTAGGACTCTTTGGAGTGGAGGGTGGGATATAAATCCAATGTCTTCATCTACCTCACAGGGTGTCCGTTGTGGGAGGGGGGGAAGGTAAAGGAGATTGTGAGCCGCTCCAAGACTCTTCAGAGTGGAGGGCGGGATATAAATCCAATATCTTCATCTACCTCACAGGGTGTCTGTTGTGGAGGGAGGAAGGCAAAGGAGATTGTGAGCTGCTCTGAGACTCTTCGGAGTGGAGGGCGGGATATAAATCCAGTATCTTCATCTACCTCACAGGGTGTCTGTTGTGGGGGGGGGGGGTAAAGGAGATTGTGAGCCGCTCTGAGAGGTGGGATATAAATCCAATATCTTCATCTACCTCACAGGGTGTCTGTTGTGGGAGGAGAAGGTAAAGGAGATTATGAGCCGTTCTGAGACTCTTCAGAGTGGAGGGTGGGATATAAATCTAATATCATCATCTTCTTCTTCTTCTTTGTACAGCACAGTTTATGGTGCTGTACAACTACGATCTTTCATTTCGGATAGTGAGCCTATGATGATCATAACTTCTCAGTGGTGTGGGGTGGCAGTCCTTTCCCAGTTAGATGTCGAAGGCCTGTCAGAATAATTCCGTTTTACAGGCCCTGCAGAATTGAGAGAGATCCCACAGGGTCTTTATGGTCTCTGGGAGGGCATTCCACATTTCTGGTGCTGCCACCGAGAAGGCCCTAGCCCGTGTAGAACACAGCCTAGCCTCCTTTGGTCCGGGGATGGAAAGTAGGTTTTGTGTCCCTGAACGCAGTGCTCTCTGGGGAACATGCGGAGAAAGGCGGTCCCGTCGATAAGCAAGCCCCTTATTGTTCCTTATTGACATAGTATTATTGTGCTACACCAGGGGTGGCCAATGGTAGCTCTCCAGATGTTTTTTGCCTACAACTCCCATCAGCCCCAGCCAGCATGGATGGGAGTTGTAGGCAAAAAACACCTGGAGAGCTACCGTTGGCGATCCCTTTTCTGCACAGTTTTCCATTTTTAACCCATTTCAAACCGTGGTCCTTATTTGGTTTTGCTAACTCTGTACCAGGCAGCCTCATAAGTTCGGCATAAGCCCTGGTGATGGTTTGGGGCACCCCTCTGACCTTGTCTCTGCCAATCTCCAGCCAGCCCCAGCATCGGGACGAGCGTTTGCCCGGGAACCCCAGGTCCTTGGCTCGGAGCAGAGCTCTTGGCCGAAGTCCAGGATCAAAACTGCAACAAATAATTAAAGTCGGCTGGCAGAGAACTTTTGTACCTGTTAGGGATTACCGAGGCCTTGGCCGTTAACTTTGGCCAAAACAGTCAAGGAAAAACAACTATCATACAACCAGTTACTAAAAATACAAAGCGGGAAAATAGAATTGAAAACTGCAGAAGAACTAAACTATAAATATGATTGGTTTCAAATGCAACAAATAAAAAGTTTGATGGAGAATGATATCAAAGCTGAAGGAATAAGGAAAGAACAAACAGAAATGGAAAGAGTTCTGCTTGGAGATAATGAGAAATTAATTTCAAAAGTGTACAAATTACTTTTACAATGGGCTACAGAAGATGAAGTAGTGAAATCTCAAATGATAAAATGGGCAATTAATGTAAATAAAGAAATAAAGATGGAATCTTGGGAATATCTGTGGAAAAATTCCATGAAACTCGCAACATGTCATAGTATTAAAGAGAACTGTTTTAAGATGATGTATAGATGGTATATGACTCCAAAAAAATTAGCAAAGATGAACAATAAGATGCCAGATAGGTGCTGGAAATGTAAAAAGCATGAAGGTTCTTTCTACCATATGTGGTGGACTTGTGAAAGAGCTAAAATGTTTTGGCAAATGATTCAACAAGAGATATCTAAGATCCTGGGATATGAATTCAATAAAGAGGCAGAGACTTTTCTGCTGGGATTACAAATGGAAAAATTTCCAAAAGAAGATAGAACATTAATATGGTACTTGCTCTCAGCTGCTAGGACATTGTATGCGCAGTTGTGGAAGCAAGAAAAAATACCAGAAAAATGGGACTGGATTATGAAAGTTATGTCATGGAGTGAAATGGACAAATTAACAAGAAAATTAAGAGACTGTGATTTAGAACTTTTTAACCAAGAGTGGAAGAAATTCAGAAGATATGTAGAGAAAGAGTGGAAAATAAAAGGACATTGGACAATTTTTGAGGATTAAGATTTTTAAGATAACAATATAACTCTTGAAGGGGGTTCTTCTTCCCTATGTTTCTTTTTTGTTTCGTTTTTTTTCTTGATAGTTAAGGGTACCTTTAATATCTGTTTTTTTAAAGAAAATAACACTGGCGGGGGTCAAGTAATTGGGGGAGGGGTGGGAGAAAGTAAGATGTGGGGTAGAATGATGGTCTTTTTCTTAATATATATTAAGCTTTTTATAAGTTGTAGTTATAGTTCTACTACCATATGTTACTAATAAAATTGTTTATTCAAAAGGGATTACCGAGGCCTGATGGAGCGAATTGTCTCCAGGATATGTTTCTGGTGTTCTGGTTGGAGAGCCAGTTTGGTGTAGTGGTTAAGTGTGCGGACTCTTATCTGGGAGAACTGGGTTTGATTCCCCACTCCTCCACTTGCACCTGCTGGAATGGCCTTGGGTCAGCCATAGCTCTCTTATCTGGGAGAACCGGGTTTGATTCCCCTCTCCTCCACTTGCAGCTGCTGGAATGGCCTTGGGTCAGCCAGATCTCTCTTATCTGCGAGAACCGGGTTTGATTCCCCACTCCTCCACTTGCAGCTGCTGGAATGGCCTTGTGTCAGCCAGAGCTCTCTTATCTGGGAGAACCGGGTTTGATTCCCCACTCCTCCACTTGCAGCTGCTGGAATGGCCTTGGGTCAGCCAGAGCTCTCTTATCTGGGAGAACCGGGTTTGATTCCCCACTCCTCCACTTGCAGCTGCTGGAATGGCCTTGGGTCAGCCATAGCTCTGGCAGAGGTTATCCTTGAAGGGGCAGCTGCTGTGAGAGCCCTCTCCAGCCCCACCCACCTCACCGGGTGTCTTTTGTGGGGGAGGAAGCAGAAGGAGATTTTGAGTCGCTCTGAAACTCTTTGGAGTGGAGGGCGGGATATAAATCCAATATCTTCATCTACCTCACAGGGTGTCTGTTGTGGGGGGAGGAAGGGAAAGGAGATTGTGAGCCGCTCTGAGACTCTTTGGAGTGGAGGGCGGGATATAAATCCAATATCATCTTCTTCTTCTGTCTTCCAGTGATGCAATTGCTGCAAGGCGATGTTGAAGCGCTGGAGTAGCATTGCTTAATGCTTACAACGTGTTCTGTATGCACCAGCCCTCACAATCCTTACAAGGTCTCCGTAAGGCAGGCCAGTGTTTTCTTCATCTCAGATCAGGGATACCCAACGTGGGGCCCGCCAAATGTTTTCAGAAAGTGAATCGCACCACAGCGGGCTTTTTGAGTTTCTGTTGGTTATGGTACAATGCAGACAGGGACTTTACATAAAGTACTTCACCTGTGTAAATAGCAGGGTGTTATTTTAAAAACACGGAAGAAGAAGATTAACATGTGGAATTCACTGCCACCGGAGGTGGTGGCGGCTGCCAGCATAGCCAGCTTCAAGCGGGGATTGGATAAACATATAGAGCAGAGGTCCATCAGTGGCTATTAGCCACAGTGTATTGTTGGAACTCTATGTCTGGGGCAAGTGATGCTCTGTATTCTTGTTGCTTGGGAGTTTCTCTTGAGTTACTGTACCTCCGTGATCCTGACCATTTCTGACGCCTTACAAACCGCAGGCCGAAGTCTTGTGGTGGTCTGTTTAGTTCCTGACCGAGGTCGGCCTCCAGACCCTGACTTTCCGCTCGTGGTTAAATTTGCTTGACGCTTTCTCCTTTGCCTTGTCTTTTCCCGCTGTTGGCTGTCTGGTTTCTTATACTTAAGGCGGTGGGTCATCCGCTGACCATCACGTCAGGTTTGCCGGCTGCGGCTCAACCCGGTCCTCGAACCAATGGGTTGAAATTAAATCAAAAGAGTTTCCGACACAACATCAGGAAGAACTTCCTGACCGTTAGAGGGATTCCTCAGTGGAACAGGCTTCCTCGGGAGGTAGTGGGCTCTCCTTCTTTGGAGTTTTTTAAACAAAGGCTGGGATGACCATCTGACAGCAATGAAGATCCTATGAATTTAGGGGGGAGGTGTTTGTGAGTTTCCTGTGTTGTGCAGGGGGTTGGACTAGATGACCCTGGAGGTCGCTTCCAACTCTATGGTTCTATAAGTTAGAGCGGTTCCTCAGTGGAACAGACTTCCTTGGGAGGTGGTGGGCTCTCTTTCCTTGGAGGTTTTTAAGCAGAGGCTAGATGGCCATCTGACAGCGACGAAGATCCTGTGAATTTAGGGGGGAGGTGTTTGTGAGTTTCCTGCATTGTGCAGGGGGTTGGGCTAGATGACCCTAGAGGTCCCTTCCAACTCTATGATTCTGTGATTCCTCAGGAGGTGGTGGGCTCTCCTTCCTTGGAGGTTTTTCAACAGAGGCTAGATGGCCATCTGACAACAATGAAGATCCTGTGAATTTAGGGGGGAGGTGTTTGTGAGTTTCCTGCATTGTGCAGGGGGTTGGACTAGATGACCCTAGAGGTCCCTTCCAACTTTATGATTCTATGATTCTAAAGAGGGCTCACTTTTGAACTGGTGCTGGGGCGGGGGGAGTTACGGGTTGGTGGGAATCGGGTCGACCTTTCTGGGAAATCTTTCAACCTGGCCGTGTCCGACATTACACCTGCCAGATATTGATTACACGAAAGCACGAGGAAAGGATTAGGGCCTCACAATGTCTTGGCAGCCTCCTAGCGGAGCTAAAGTCCCGGGTTAATGATCTGTAGAGATCAGTGGCTCTAGGAATAGGCATCTCCGGGCTTGGCTTCTATATTTGCGTGGAAGGTTATATTGGGTGTTTGGCATGTGCGTTGCTGTGCAGTGTGACCTGGGCAGCTGGTGGCATCTTGCGTCAACGAGGAAGCGAGAAGAATAGAGCACTGGAGTAGCCCGAGTGAGTAAAGCACGGTGGCTGTGAGTGCAAAGGAGACTCTGACTCGGTCGTCCACTCCGCCACTAATCCCCTTGGTGGCCTTAGGCATGCCTCTCTTGTCTTATCGGCCTCTACGGTGGGGGTGGCCAAACTGGGGCTCGGGAGCCACGTGTGGCTCTTTCACACAAATTGTGTGGCTCTTGAAGCCCCCACTGTCCCATCGGCTGGCTTGGAAAAGGCATTTCTCTCTTTAAATCACTTTGCCAAGCCAGCCGATGGTTTAGGGCAGTGGTCCCCAACCTTTTTGGCACCAGGGACCGGTTTTGTGGAATACAATTCTTCCACAGACCCAGGGAGGGGGCGGTTGTGGTGGCAGCGGCAGTGGTTTTGGGATGATGCAGTTGTACACTTTATTTTGGTGTGGTGGTTAAGTGTGTGGACTCTTATCTGGGAGAACCGGGTTTGATTCCCCACTCCTCCACTTGCAGCTGCTGGCATGGCCTTGGGACAGTCATAGCTCTCACAGCAGTTGTCCTTGAAAGGGCAGCTTCTGGGAGAGCTCTCTCAGCCCCACCGGCCTCACAGGGTGCCCGTTTTGGGGAGAAAGGGAAAGGAGATTGTGAGTCACTTAGAATTGGAGTGAAGGGCAGGCTATAAATCCAATGTTGTCTTATTATTATTATTACTACATTGTAATATATAATGAAATAATTATACAACTCACAGCCCGGTTGCTAAGAGGCCATGGATCGGGGGTTGGAGACCCCTGGTTTAGGGAATGCCTTTAAAGTTAAAGTTGCTTTCTTTCCACCTCTCCCTCCCTCCTCCCATCTATTTTCCTTCCTTCCTTCCTTCCTTCCTTCCTTCCTTCCTTCCTTCCTTCCTTCCTTCCTTCCTTCCTTCCTTCCTTCCTTCCTTCCTTCCTTCCTTCCTTCCTTCCTTCCTTCCTCCCTCCCTCCCTCCCTCCCTCCCTCCCTCCCTCCCTCCCTCCCAGCTCTCGAACGTCTGATATTCGGCTCTCAAATGTCAGATGTTTATTCTGTTTGGCTCTAGAACTGGCCTGCCTCACTGGGTTGTTGTAGCAGTCCCTGAGTTGCATTCAAAGCATTTTTCACAGGAGGTGTAACTGTGTGTTTTTGGTGCACTTTGGCATATGCCACGGCGGCCACTCACTCTCAACCTCTCCATCTGAGAGCCAGTTTGGTGTAGTGGTGAAGTGTATGGACTCTTATCTGGGAGAACCGGGTTTGATTCCTCACTCCTCCACTTGCAGCTGCTGGAATGGCCTTGGGTCAGCCAGAGCTCTCTTATCTGGGAGAACCGGGTTTGATTCCTCACTCCTCCACTTGCAGCTGCTGGAATGGCCTTGGGTCAGCCAGAGCTCTCTTATCTGGGAGAACCGGGTTTGATTCCTCACTCCTCCACTTGCAGCTGCTGGAATGGCCTTGGGTCAGCCAGAGCTCTCTTATCTGGGAGAACCGGGTTTGATTCCCCACTCCTCCACTTGCACCTGCTGGAATGGCATTGGGTCACCCAGAGCTCTCTTATCTGGGAGATCAAGGTTTGATTCCCCACTCCTCCACTTGCAGCTGCTGGAATGGCCTTGGGTCAGCCAGAGCTCTCTTATCTGGGAGAACCAGGTTTGATTCCCCACTCCTCCACTCGCAGCTGCTGGAATGGCCTTGGGTTAGCCAGAACTCTTGCAGAGTTGTCCTTGAAAGGGTGGCTTCTGTCAGAGCTCTGTCAGCCCCACCCACCTCACAGGGTGTCTGTTGTGGCGGGAGAAGATATAGGAGATTGTAAACCCCTCTGAGTCTCTGATTCAGAGAGAAGGGCGGGGTATAAATCTGCAGTCTTCTTCTTTACCGGCTCTTGGCACTACGGTATTTCCTTAACAGGTGCTTCCTGCCTCTTGTGTGGCGGGCGGAGGGGAGTTTGCCCAACTACTGCATGGAGAATGTCGTCGTTGGGTTTGCGTTGGCAGGCATAAACACCCCCCCCCCGGTCCCCTTCCAAGCTTTTGGATCAAACGGTTGCAGGACCCCTTGTGCAGTCCGGGTCCCAAACACACGTCTTATTCAATTTGTATAGTTTCTTGCACATTCTGGAGCGTTCCCTCTTGGCGGCAGGCCTTCCAAGGGAAGGGAGGAAGGAAGGAAGGGAGTTGGCAGCGAAGGTGTTGATGTCGGCATTCCCTCCAAGGTTCCCTCCGACCTTGGAAGTTCGGGAACGATTCTCCGGAGGACGCTGGGGTGCCCGTGTGCCACTCATGTGGTTCCAGCTTCCTGCCTCTCCCAAATAATTAATTCAGCGTGCTTGGCGGATGCTGTGGTGACCAGGGCTGGGGGGGTGGAGTGTCCCACACGCAAGCCGCAGAAAAACTTTCATGCCCATGCAGGAAGGCTTCTTCGTCTAGGTTCAAACGTTGCTTTCCCCTCTGTTCAGTTTTTGGACTCGGGTTACGGAACTGAAATAACCCCAGCTTGATTCGCTCCAGCCTCTGCCGTCCGCGTGACCCAGAGGTTCTTTGGGGCCCGCTTCATTTTAATCAACGCAAGTCCATAAAGCTCTCTGTATTCTTCTTCCCCCCGCCCCCATTCACAATTAGCAGAGATGGTGCGGCGATGTCTGGCTTTGTACCTGTTGCCTACGAAGTTCAACTCTCATTCCTTGTCCCTTGCCAGCTGTGCCAGGTTCCAGATGTATGATCCCTTCTGGCTTTTACCTGCCCTTGACTGATGGGGAGGGGGGCAGTAAGCCCAGATGCTGGTTGTTAGGTCAGCCCCCCAGGCCTGGTAGTTGCAGCCCCCCTACCAAACCTTTCCCCATTGGGTAAGGCTTTTTTTTGTAGCAGGAACTCCTTTGCGTATTAGGCCACACCTCCCTGATGTAGCCAATCCTCCGAGAGCTTACAGGGCTCTTCTTTCAGGGCCTATTGTAAGCTCCAGGAAGATTGGCTACATCAGGGGTGTGTGGCTGAAAATGCAGAGGGGGTCCTGCTGCAAAAAAAACCCTGGGTACGGCCTAGGTGAGCCAGTGTTGGTGTAGTGGAGAAGTGCATGGACTTTTATCTGGGAGAACCGGGTTTGATTCCCCACTCCTCCACTTGCAGCTGCTGGAATGGCCTTGGGTCAGCCAGAGGTCTCTTATCTGGGAGAACCGGGTTTGATTCCCCACTCCTCCACTTGCACCTGCTGGAATGGCCTTGGGTCAGCCATAGCCTTCTTATCTGGGAGAACCAGGTTTCATTCCCCACTCCTCCACTTGCAGCTGCTGGAATGGCCTTGGGTCAGCCAGAGCTCTCTTATCTGGAAGAACCGGGTTTGATTCCCCACTCCTCCACTTGCAGCTGCTGGAATGGCCTTGGGTCAGCCAGAGCTCTCTTATCTGGGAGAACTGGGTTTGATTTCCCACTCCTCTACTTGCAGCTGCAATGTGACTCTGAGATTCAGTTTTGGCCACCACATTTTAAGAAGGTTCTAGACAAGCTGGAACGTGTCCAGAGGAGGGCGACCAAGATGGTGAGGGGTCTGGAGACCAAGTCCTACGAGGAAAGGCTGAAGGGACACTGGGTATGTTTAGTGTGGAGAGGAGATGACTGAGAGAGAGGTGATATGATCGTCATCTTCAAGTACTTGAAGGGCTGTCATATAGAGGATGGCTTGGAGTTGTTTTTTGTTGCCGCAGAAGGTTGAATCAGAACCAGTGGGTTGAATGTGAATCAAAAGAGTTTTTGGCTAAACATTAGGAAAAACTTCATGACCGTTAGAGCGGTTCCTCAGTGGAACAGGCTTCTTCGGGAGATGTGGGCTCTCCTTCCTTGGAGGTTTTTGAACAGAGGCTAGATGGCCATCTGACAGCGATGAAGATCCTGTGCATTTAGGGGGAGGTGTTTGTGAGTTTCCTGCATTGTGCAGGGGGTTGGACTAGATGACCCTAGAGGTACCTTACAACTCTATGAATCTATATTCTATTAGGAAGAACTTCCTGACCGTTAGAGCGATTCCTCAGTGGAACAGGCTTCCTCCTTGGGAGGTGGTGGGCTCTCCTTCCTTGGAGGTTTTTAAACAGAGGCTAGATGGCCATCTGACAGCGATGAAGATCCTGTGCATTTAAGGGGAGGTGTTTGTGAGTTTCCTGCATTGCGCAGGGGGTTGGACTAGATGACCCTGGAGATCCCTTCCAACTCTTATGATTCTGTGAGTCATTCTGAAGTACATTTTTAAAGAGCCAAAAATGGCACCAAAGACTCATTTCCCCCCCCCCCCTGTGGTATGTACTTCCCTCTCTCCTAGTTAGGTCAAACGTGTTTTTTCCAATTTTTTCCCCCCGTTACCTGCAAGACCTGTTTTACCAGAGATCGCAGTGGGACAAAAGAAGTACATGCACGCTCCATGGGCAACAATAGCTGTATTGTACCATCTCTGCGGATGTTTTTGGAGCATTCTCAATCTGCGCGAGAGCTTTGGAAGAGCTCCGTGGTGTAATTGGTGTTGGTGTTTACATCTTTGCGGGGTTTCGCAAATGTATTCTCTCGGCGATTATAAAAAGCATTAATTCTGGCAACAGGCTGAAAAAGTCTCCGGTAATTCTGTTATCGGAGTAACGTGCTTTTAAGAAGTCGCCAGCAACACACAGACGTCTGGCGTGTTTTCCCGAGCTGATGCAAGGTTGGGCACGGTGTTGGCGTGAAGAGCCTGAGGGGAAGGTTGCTCTGAAGCTATACCCCCCCAACCCTCTCCCCCGGAGAGGTGTGTCAGGTCTTCAGTATTGAAGGGGGGGGGGGTTGTCTTCTGGGTTCTCATGTGCTATTGCCTCCCTCGGTGGAATTGCGAATCTCCATTCCTCAGGAGGTGGTGGGCTCTCCTTCCTTGGAGGTTTTTCAACAGAGGCTAGATGGCCATCTGACAGCAATGAAGATCCTGTGAATTTAGGGGGAGGGGTTTGAGTTTCCTGCATTGTGCAGGGGGTTGGACTAGATGACCCTAGAGGTCCCTTCCAACTCTATGATTCTATTATTCAATGGGTTGAAATTAAATCAAAAGAGTTTCCGGCTCAACATTAGGAAGAATTTCCTGACAGAGCGATTCCTCAGTGGAACAGGCTTCTCCTTGGGAGGTGGTGGGCTCTCCTTCCTTGGAGGTTTTTCAACAGAGGCTAGAGGGCCATCTGACAGCAATGAGGATCCGGTGAATTTAGGGGGAAGCAATGGATTGTAGGGATGGAATTCTAGCCGGAGCTCCTTGGCATATTAGGCCATACACTCCTGATGTAGCCAACCCTCCAAGAGCTTACAAAAAAGAGCCTTTTTTGTTAATTCCAAATGCAATTTTGGGTTGTATCGACAGAAGTCAAGCGTCCAGACCACGTGAAGTGATGGTATCGTTTTACTCTGCTCTGGTATGACCTCACCTGGAGTCTTGTGTTCAGTTTGGGGCACCACATTTTAAGAAGGATCTAGACAAGCTGGAAAGGGTCCAGAGGAGGGCGACGAAGATGGGGAGGGGTCTGGAGACCAAGTCCTACGAGGAAAGGCTGAAGGAGCTGGGGATGTTTAGCCTGGAGAGGAGGCGGCTGAGAGGTGATAGGATCACCATCTTCAAGTCCTTGAAGGGCTGTCCTATAGAGGAAGGTGTGGAATTGTTTTCTGTGGCCCCAGAAGGTAGGACCAGTTGAAATTAAATCAGAAGAGTTTCCGGCTCAACATGAGGAAGAACTTCCTGACCGTTAGAGTGATTCCTCAGTGGAAGAGGCTTCCTCGGGAGGTGGTGGGCTCTCCTTTCTTGGAGGTTTTTAAACAGAGGCTGGATGACCATCTGACAGCAATGAAGATCCTGTGAATTTAGGGGGAGGTGTTTGTGAGTTTCCTGCATTGTTCAGGGGGTTGGACTAGATGGCCCTGGAGGTCCCTTCCAACTCTATGATTCTGAGTGTTTGGTGACAGCTACGCTCATTTCCCTGCTGAGTGGCTTATCACGAAGAATTTCGTATTTTGCCTGCGCTGAAGGACAATGGTTTTTCAGATGTGGTCAGCTTTTTCCCACCTGTCTTGGAAAACGGACGTTGCAAATGGCGGATTGGATCTTTGTTCCAAGAGCGGCACACAAAGACGTGAAGCTTCTTTATGCTGAATTGGACCACTGTTCTATCTAGCTCTTGAAGTGGCTTGGGGCTCTTTAGCTTGGAGAAACGACAGCTGAGGGGTGACATGGCAGAGGCTTACGAGATTATGTGTAGGATAGAGAAGGTAGAGAAAGAAGCACACTGTTCTGGATTCTAGTTTCAGTCTATATTTTGTGTGAAATAATTCCTGGAGAGAGGCTGCCAAGGTTCCAGCCCTTTTGAGGTTTGTAAAAAAAAATTCTACCTGTTCCAGAGAGCCAGTTTGGTGTAGTGGTGAAGTGCGCACATTCTTATCTGGGAGAACTGTGTTTGATTCCCCACTCCTCCACTTGCAGCTGCTGGAATGGCCTTGAGTCAGCCAGAGCTCTCTTATCTGGGAGAACCGGGTTTGATTCCCCACTCCTCCCCTTGCAGCTGCTGGAATGGCCTTGGGTCAGCCAGAGCTCTCTTATCTGGGAGAACTGGGTTTGATTCCCCACTCCTCCACTCGCAGCTGCTGGAATGGCCTTGAGTCAGCCAGAGCTCTCTTATCATGGAGAACCGGGTTTGATTCCCCACTCCTCCACTTGCAGCTGCTGGAATGGCCTTGGGTCAGCCAGAGCTCTCTTATCTGGGAGAACCGGGTTTGATTCCCCACTCCTCCACTTGCAGCTGCTGGAATGGCCTTGGGTCAGCCACAGCTCTCGCAGCGTTGTCCTTGATAGAGCTTTTTTGTCAGAGCTCTCTCAGCCCCACCTACCTCACAGGGTGTCTGTTGTGGGGGAGGAAGGCAAAGGAGTTCTGAGACTCTGGGAGGAAGGCAAAGCCGTTCTGAGACTCTGGTTCAGAGAGAAAGGCGGGGTATAAGTCTATGGTCTTCTCCTTGCTGCCTGATTTATTTGCGTGTGCATCAGGCCTCGGATTGAGCAGGAGCTCACAGGAGCGCAGCTCCTGAACCTTTCTGAGGGTTCCCCCTCCTCCTCCCCACCTGCCTTGTCCATTGAGTAGTAGGTGCAGCTGCACAACGATCCCTGGATTAGGAGAGCGGGCAGCCAGCCAGCCACACCCCTAGCAACCCTCATTAACCCCTGGAGAAGCCCGAGCCACCCTTTCTCCACTTCTTACGTGATTTTGGGTGGTGGGTGGCGTGCTGACCTTTTGACTGGTGGGGCGGCCCAGGAGAGCCACAGGCAGACAAGGCCTGCTTGGGCTGGCCGGATCTCTACCCAGCCCAAGCAGGCCTCGCTCACCCGGGGCTCTCCTTTCTTGCTTCGGGTTGCTTTTGGCTAGGGGGGCGAGGGTGGCACACACTAATGAGTCATGCTAATGAGCTCCACCGCCTATTCTTCTTTAAAATGACCCCTGGTGTGCATGTTACCTGTGTGAGTTCTTCAGTACTGGGCTATTATTTGCCAGGAATAAGAAAAGGCTTCTAAATCTATCCATTTTGAGAAAGGGGGAAATACTTGCAAGCTTGCACCAAGTCCACGGCGATCGCTGTTATCCTTTGGCTTGCTAGCACTGGTGGGGGTCGTTTGGCATCTTCCCCCCCCCCCACCTAGGTGAACAAATCAGCAGCACCTTATAAAGCTGGATTAACTGCTACTGGGGCTGTCTCTTAGCGCTCGACGAGCGATTCCTCGGGATTAAGAACATTTCTAGATCTAAATTCAGAACAACCACCGGGCTGCTAAAAGCTTCCCCTGAAAACATAGCCTTAATTGGACAGATCTACTGTTTGGCGCGTAAGGTACAGCGAAGCGTCTTTCTGTTTTGAACCTAAGCTTTGGAAAATATTTTGGATGGTCAGGTGCCGGCCTTGTACTGTGGATAACTATTTTATTTATCAAAGATTTCAGGTTTTCACGGCTGGTAACATCGTTAGGGTTTGTAGACTCTTTCGGGCTCAAGTGCCGTGTTCTACTGGAGAAAGTTTTTCTTCCAGACGTTTCGTTCTCGGCTGCGGAGAACATCCTCAGTGGACTGAGGATTGGCCTCAGTGGACTGAGGATGTTCTCCGCAGCCGAGAACGAAACGTCTGGAAGAAAAACTTTCTCCAGTAGAACACGGCACTTGAGCCCGAAAGAGTCTACAAACCCTAATAATATTTTATTTATTTTAGGCAATTTATAGTCCGCCTTTTTTCCAGGGATGGGCTCAGGGCGAATGACAACGTTCTAAAAACAAGTAGAAAAACAACAGTTAAAACCAGAGCGATGTGGACAATACAGTTTGACAGATCGTACAAATTACAAATGGCGGCTCAGTTGGGCACATATTCTATGAACCAAAGATAGCAAATAAAATAGATTTATGTTACAGCAGAGGTGGATCGCCACGTAGGACCAGCCGGCGGAGTAGGACGCCCACTGCCTCAGCCAAAGGCCTGGCGGAATAGCTCCGTTTTACAGGCCCTACAGAAAGCGAGGGTCTGGATCTCTACAGGGAGCTGATTCCACCAGGCTGGGGCCAAGGCTGAAAAGGCCCCGGCCCTGGTTGAGGCAAGACGGACATCCTTCAGGCCTGGGACGGTCAGTAGATGTTGTGTGCCAGATCATAGTGATCTCCGGGACACATATGAGGAGAGGCAGTTTAGTAGATACGTCATTAGCATTACTGTTTTCAGAAACCCAGTGTCCGGGACATGGTTTCAGAGTGTGACAGTGTTGGTCTGCAGTGGAAGAGCTTGAGCAGTGTTCCGTCCTCATATCCCCCCCTTAATGAGCAGAGCAGGTCGGATTCTGAACAGACCATAACTGCTCTCAGGGGTGGAATTCTAGCAGGAGCTCCTTTGCATATGAGGCCATGCACCCCTAATGTAGCCAATTTCCCTGGAGCTTCCAGTAGGCCCTCTACTTAGAGCCCTGTAAGCTCTTGGGGGATTGGCCACATCAGGGGGTGTGTGGCTTAATATGCAAAGGAGCTCCTGCTAGAATTCCACCGCCGACTGCTGTCATCTTCGAATGGGCAGTGCAAAACCATGTGCGGCTCCAGAGGGTCAAAGCTTCTTTCATTAGGAGGTTTCCGGCTTGTATCTGACAAAAAGGGACTTTGACTCTCAAAAGATTGGGCACACCCCCCCGCCCAACCTGTTTGCCTTCCTTCCTTCCTTCCGGTTCTCAAACTTGCTTAACGTAAGCGCCACACAGAATAAATGTCAGATTTTTGAGAGCTGCAAGGATAGAAGGAACGCAAATAGATGGGGGAGTGGTTGGGAGGGAGAGATGGAAAGAAAGCAACTTTAACTTGAAATGCCTTCTCCATGCCACAGGCTGGCTTGGCTTGGAGAAGTGATTTAAAGAGACTTCTCCAAGCTTGCCAATGGGGCAGTGGGGGCTTTGAGAGGCACACGATACGTGTGAAAGAACCACACGTGGTTCCCAAGCTGCAGTTTGGCCATCTCCATTCTATAGCGTCAGCGTAGAGATCAGTACTTTTTGTCTTGAATGAAAACTGTGAGCGCTCGGTCTTCTGTACAAAACAAATGCGAAACAGGAGCATTTTGGGTACTTTGTACGTATTAGAAGTTCACGGCGCCTACTTCCAAAGGCATAGTTAAAGCTGCTTTCTTTCATCTCTCCCTCCCGCCCCCCCTCCAATCTATTTGCCTTCCTTTTTCTCCCTGCAAGTAATGCCGGAAGTACCAATCTTGTTGCTTTAATGCCGCTGAGTATACACAGCCAGCCCAGATCCGTCTTACAGCACTTCTGAAAAATGCAACTTGTGTTTGTGTTCTGTTCCTTCTCTTCCTTCCTTCCCCCCGCTCCCAAAATGAAATCAGCAGCTGCCTTCTTTGAAAATAACATGTCCATTGTGTCATGCATGGCTTCAGATTTGGCATCATCTCTGCTTTAGCAGAAGTTTCAACCGCTTCGTTGAGGGCAAAAGAATTCTGTAGGCTCCTAAACATCGTTCCAGCTCTGCTTGTGAACCGTTTTCTCCTGTAGGCAGTTTTCCTAGAAAAAGGGCACTGGTTTTTCCCTTTGCGTTCAAGGGTTTGTGTTGATGACTCTCTGTTTCTCTGGGGATTTCTGTAGCTTCTTGAAGAAACCCCATTAGCAGTTAAATGCTCACTGTCACACAACGTAATAGCCACTTCCGTTAAACTAAGTTTTAAGAGTGAACACTTTTCAGGTCCTAAAAACCTTCGGCACCCTCTACACCAGGGTGTCAAATTTGTGGTTCAGGGCCAAATCAGGCCCCTGGAGGGCTCCTATCAGGCCTGTCCTGTGTGAACTGGCAGAGACTGACCAAGAGAAATATCTTGGGGTCATGGTAGATAACTCACTGAAAATGTCAGGACAGTGTGCGTTTGCAATAAAAAAGGCCAACGCCATGCTGGGAATTATTAGGAAGGGAATTGAAAACAAATCAGCCAGTATCATAATGCCCCTGTAAAAATCGATGGCGCAGTCTCATTTGGAGTACTGTGTGCAGTTCTGGTCGCCGCACCTCAAAAAGGATATTCTAGCATTGGAGAAAGTCCAGAAAAGGGCAACTAGAATGATTAAAGGGCTGGAGCACTTTCCCTATGAAGAAAGGTTGAAACGCTTGGGACTCTTTAGCTTGGAGAAACGTCGACTGTGGGTGACATGATAGAGGTTTACAAGATAATGCATGGGATGGAGAAAGTAGAGAAAGAAGTACTTTTCTCCCTTTCTCACAATACAAGACCTTGTGGGCATTCGATGAAATTGCTGAGCAGACAGGTTAAAACGGATAAAAGGAAGTCCTTCTTCGCTTCTTAATCACTGGATTTTATGAAAGATCTTAATTATAGCACCATAATCTTAAGTTTAATGTAATTTTAATGATTTTAAGGATGATTTTATATTGAAATTGTATATGAATTTATAATTGATTGCACATGGTTTTATTGTATACTGTATTCACATGTTGTGAGCCGCCCTGAGCCTGCTCGCGGGGAGGGTGGGATACAAATAAAAAGTTGTTGTTGTTGTTATTATTATTATTATTACCCAAAGGGTGATTGGCATGTGGAATTCACTGCCACAGGAGGCGGTGGCGGCCACAAGCATAGCCACCTTCAAGAGGGATTTAGATAAAAATATGGAGCAGAGGTCCATCAGTGTCTATTAGCCACAGTATATATATATATGTGTGTGTGTGTGTGTGTATACACACACACACATATATTGGCCACTGTGTGACACAGAGTGTAGGACTGGATGGGCCATTGGCCTGATCCAACATGGCTTCTCTTATGTTCTTATGTTTTTGGAAACAGCAGAACCACTTAAAGCTGTTTTCCAAAACCTAACCTTCTGGGAAGTGCTGAGATCTCCAGGGGAGCTAGCAACATTTGCAAGAATTCGGGTCATCTAGGGTCTAACAGCCTATGCAAGGGTATCCAACTCATTTGCTATGAGGGTCGGATCTTGACCTTGTCAGGCTGGGTCATGTGCATCACAAAATGTAATGCCAGGTCAGGAATATATAAAATTTATAAAGGTCACAGACACACACACTCAGTCTAATCCACCTCACTGGTTTGCTGAACCTCAGTCAACAGAAGGAAGAGAGGCTTGGCTTGGTAGCTCTGCTGTGCGATTGAGAGAGCCTGGCAAAGCTAGCTCTCCTTCTCCCACTTCCTCCCCAAGGGAGGTGCTTTCCTCTAGCTCCTGTGCGATTGAGTGAGCCTGGCAAAGCAAGCTGTGACGCAGAAGGAAGCGAGAGAGAAGGAAAAGGAAGCAGATGACAGTGAGTTGCTCGGGGGCCTGATAGGAGCCCTCCAGGGGCCTGATCTGGCTCTCGGACCGCATGTTGACACCCCTGAGCTGGAGAATAGGTCACAGAGATGAGAAAATCCAGGGCACCGTGGGTTAGTATTTTTTCCCCCCACCTTGGTAAAAATCTGAAAAAGAAGAAGAGTTGAAGGCATGCTGGGGTCAGTCAGGAAGATTTGTATGCCTCACCTGCCACCTCTTTTAAGTTAAACTGCACATCTGCAGAAGCAGCCCGGGTTTTGTCAGGATTCTAGTGAATTTTCATTTAGCTCGGTCGAATTTTCTGCCAAAGAACATGTTTGCATTTCTGTTATCCAGCGGTTATCTGGCGTTTGTGTTTGCTAGTCGCTAGTCGCTTTTTTAAAGAGAGCTGAAGCAGACATACCGCGAAGGATGCGAATTTGTAACCAGAAACACCTGGGTGTAAAGCAATTGCAAGTTATGGGTTTTTTGTGACTCCAACTGTGTTTGCTTTATTTTGTCTGTCATATGCATTCTTCTGCATTAAATGGCAGGAAATAACCTCCAAATATATTTTTGAATGGGCCTTATTGACAGAAGGATTACTCAAGATCTGTCTTGGAAGCGTTCCTAACAATGTTGGCGTTTAGATGTTCCCGGGGTGCCCAGATTCCGAGGAGGCCGACTCAATACCCACAAAACGTTTCCTTGACTTTGATGCACCAGTATCGAGAGCAAACATGAAGTCACAATACTTGGCGGACTCAACGAATTTGTAGTGAAGTTCTATGGACCACAAGGAAGTAAGTACAGGAACCTTTGCTCGTCTGTTCAAAAAAAGTCAAGGATGTCTGCGTGGTCAGGTTTAACGCAACGAAGTGTCCGTTTTAGGTTTCATGCAATGAAGCATCCGTTTTTTTTTTTTTTAAACTTTAAACATTTTATTAAGGCATAAAAGTAGCTTACAATCCATAGCGCAAGAAGTTTACCGTCAAGATTAACAGAAATAACATCGTAAGCTTAATAGACAGAATACAGAGCAAAAACAACCTTTAAAAACAAAATACAAACTGAAGGTAATAGTAATTATAATTATAGTAACACAGTATTTGAAAATAAAATAAGATCGGGGAAAGGAAAAAGGAAGATATAATACACTTTAAATAACTTGAAATTAACTTGTTAAGAGAATTTTATAGCAAAAGGAAATCCTTATACATTTTATTTTTAGAATAAGAGTTAGCATAAAATGGATCGGTGTCAAGCTTTTCTAGAATGGGAAGCCAAGTTGCCAGATATTTAGCGTAGGCTTGGTATGGGTCTTTGTGGTCTATGGCTGCCTGAATTTTATCCATTACAATGTGTTCCAGACTTTAAGTAGCCAGTTGTCAAGTGTCAAATTCAATGAGTTTTTCCAGGACTGCGCAATCGTGGTTTTAGCAGCTGTCAGGAGTTTAACTATCAAGGATTTTTTAGAAGATGAAAGACGGGTATCGGACCAATGATTGAGAAGTATCCTTGTTGGTTCATCTGGGATCAAGACCCCAGTTAGGGAGGAGAGATGGGCACAAATTGAGGTCCAGAATGGTCTGATTTTGGGGCAGTCCCACCAGCAGTGAAAATAAGAGGCTTTGAGCCCACAGTTTCTCCAGCAGTCTGAAGAGCCTAACTGGGTCATATGGGAGAACTGGTTAGGAGTAAGGTACCAACGTGCTATCAATTTAAAGTTTTGTTGAGATATATT
This sequence comes from Heteronotia binoei, assembly GCF_032191835.1. Lineage (NCBI taxonomy): Eukaryota > Metazoa > Chordata > Lepidosauria > Squamata > Gekkonidae > Heteronotia > Heteronotia binoei. The sequence continues at coordinate 126,711,104 of NC_083230.1, forward strand.
TATAATGGTAGATTGTAGGGCATCACTAGCCCATATAGAGTCCCATTGGTCGGGAGAAAGGATGATGCCACAGTCTTTATGCCATTGGGTGGTGTAAGAGGGTAAGGTTGCTTCGAGTTTAGACAATAGGATTCGATACAGCCGTGAAATGAGACAAGCATCCGTTTTAAGAGTGTTCATCTGTTCATCTACACGGTTGCTGCAAATCTCAGCTGTGTTCATCTGTTCCCTTGCCCTAGACCACGGCGGGCCAAACTGCGGCTCGGGAGCCACGTGTGGTTCTTTCACATGTATTGTGTGGCTCTCGAAGCCCCCCCATCCCGCCCCATCAGCCAGCTTGGAGGAGGCAAAAACAGAGAGAGAGGGCAGATCTCTCTTTAAATCACTTCTCCAAGCCAACTGGCAGCTTGGAGAATGCATTCAAAGTTGCTTTCTTTCTACCTCTACCTCTCTCACCCAGCTTGCTTCCTTCCTTCTTTCCTTCCCTCTCTCCTTCCTTCCCTCTTTCCTTCTTTCCTTCCTTCCCTTCTTCCTTCCCTCCTTTCCTCCTTTCTTCCCTCCCTCCCTACTTCCTTCCCTCCCTACTTCCTTCTTTCCCTCCTTCCTTCTTTCCTTCCTTCCCTCCCTCCCTACTTCCTTCCTTCCCTCCCTCCCTCCCTACTTCCTTCCTTCCCTCCCTCCCTCCCTACTTCCTTCCTTCCCTCCCTCCCTCCCTACTTCCTTCCTTCCTTCCCTCCCTCCCTCCCTACTTCCTTCCTTCCTTCCCTCCCTCCCTACTTCCTTCCTTCCTTCCCTCCCTCCTTCCTTCCTTCCCTACTTCCTTCCTTCCTTCCCTCCTTCCTTCCCTCCCTCCCTACTTCCTTCTTTCCCTCCTTCCTTCCCTCCTTCCCTCCCTCCTTCCCTCCCTCCCTCCTTCCTTCCTTCCTTCCCTCCCTCCCTCCCTCCCTCCCTACTTCCTTCCTTCCTTCCTTCCTTCCCTCCCTACTTCCTTCCCTCCCTCCCTCCCTACTTCCTTCCTTCCCTCCCTCCCTCCCTACTTCCTTCCTTCCCTCCCTCCCTACTTCCTTCCTTCCTTCCCTCCTTCCCTCCCTACTTCTTTCCTTCCTTCCTTCCCTCCTTCCTTCCTCCCTCCCTACTTCCTTCTTTCCCTCCTTCCTTCCTTCCCTCCCTCCTTCCCTCCCTCCCTCCCTCCCTCCTTCCTTCCTTCCTTCCTTCCTTCCTTCCTTCCTTCCTTCCTTCCTTCCTTCCCTCCCGCCTTCCTTCCTTCCTTCCTTCCTTCCTTCCTTCCTTCCTTCCTTCCTTCCTTCCTTCCTTCCTTCCTGCCTTCCTTCCTTCCCTCCTGCCTGCCTTCCTTCCTTCCTTCCTTCCTTCCTTCCTTCCTTCCTTCCTTCCTTCCTTCCTTCCTTCTCCTCTCAAACATCTGATGTTTATTTTATGTGGCTCTTACATTAAGCGAGTTTGGCCACTCCTGTGAATAGACCTAAGCGGTGTGATATTCTACCAGTCCAGGTTCACACTCAATAGTTCATTCATGTCCATTAAGCCTTCGGGGCAACCTATTTGTCCCCATTCCCTCTTGAAATGAAAGATGCATTCAAATCTTAGCCATTCGCTTCGGTTTTAATCAAGGCCCAGTTGTGAACATGACCTGATCAACTGGAATTTGTTAGCTAGTGCCTGAGAGGACACCAAAGTGGAATTTCAGTTCAGGGATCTTAAGGGGATTTTGAGACCCTGAACGTAGTGCTCTCTGGGGTACGTATGGAGAAAGGCAGTCCTGAAGGTAGACAGGTCCTAGGCCATATAGGGCTTTAAAGGTTATAACCAGCCCCTTGAAGCAATTCCGGAACACCACAGGCAACCAGCGTAACGCTTTCAGCACAGGTTGGATGTGCTCCCATACAGGTAGCTCCACGAACAGCCTGGCGGCTGAGTTTTGCACCAGTTGTAGCCTCCGAAGTTGAGTCAAGGGCAGCCCCATGTAGAAGGCGTTACAGTAGTCTGTTCTTGAGGTGACCGTTTTGTCCTTGGTGTCCAGCCAGGCTGATACTCTAGGTAAATTTCCATTGATGTTTTGGTCTGCACAACTTAACACATTTTATTTTTCTCTCTCCCTGATTCGCAGCACCGTACGAAGGTGGAGTGTGGAAAGTTAGAGTGGACCTTCCTGACAAATACCCCTTCAAATCGCCATCTATAGGTAACTGATCCATAAACGTCTGGCTAGCGAATGTTTCACAAATATTGGTTTTTATCCCAATTGAATCTTGTGGAGGAACGTTAAAACTAGAATGAATAGCATTGCAGATTTGGGAGGGTCTATGCAGGGCATCTAGTCCAACCCCGCCCCCCCCCCCCCTGCACTCAGTGCTGGATCAGCCTAAAGCAGGACACCAAACAGTGGCTCTTTCACACCTATTGTGTGCAGTGTTCCCTCTAAGCTGAGTTTGTGTGAGCTCCCTCACAGATTTTTGGCCTCTGCCTCACACATTTTTGTCTTAGCGCAGGGAAAATAGCCCCAGAGCAAACTCATTTATGCGGTAGCTCACAGCTTGAATGCCAGTCGCTCACAACTGTAATGGCGGTAGCTCACTAAGTAGAATATTTGCTCATAAGACTCCATGGCTTGGAGGGAGCATTGATTGTGTGACTCTCAAAGCCCCCACTGGCCTGTTGGCCAGCTCGAAGAAGGCATTTCTCACTTTAAATCGCTTCGCCAAGCCAGCCAGCAGCTTGGAGAATGCATTTATAGTTAAAGTTGTTTCTTTCTACCCCTCTCTCCCTGCCTTGTGGTTTTCAAACATCTGATGTTTGAGTCTTGTGGCTCTCAAGCATCTGATGTTACAAGTCTTGTGGCTCTCAAGCATCTGACGTTCAAGTCTTGTGGCTCTCAAACATCTGATGTTCCAGTCTTGTGGCTCTTAAGAAAAAGATGAAGAAGAAGATATTGGATTTATATCCCGCCCTCCACTCCGAAGAGTCTCAGAGCGGCTCACAATCTCCATTACCTCCCCCCCCCCACAACAGACACCCTGTGAGGTAGATGAAGATATTGGATTTATATCCCGCCCTCCACTCCGAAGAGTCTCAGAGCGGCTCACAATCTCCTTTCCCTTCCTCCCCCACAACAGACACCCTGTGAGGTAGATGAAGATATTGGATTTATATCCCGCCCTCCACTCCGAAGAGTCTCAGAGCGGCTCACAATCTCCTTTCCCTTCCTCCCCCACAACAGACACCCTGTGAGGTAGATGAAGATATTGGATTTATATCCCGCCCTCCACTCCGAAGAGTCTCAGAGCGGCTCACAATCTCCTTTCCCTTCCTCCCCCACAACAGACACCCTGTGAGGTAGATGAAGAAATTGGATTTATATCCCGCCCTCCACTCCGAAGAGTCTCAGAGCGGCTCACAATCTCCTTTCCCTTCCTCCCCCACAACAGACACCCTGTGAGGTAGATGAAGATATTGGATTTAGATCCCGCCCTCCACTCCGAAGAGTCTCAGAGCGGCTCACAATCTCCTTTCCCTTCCTCCCCCACAACAGACACCCTGTGAGGTAGATGAAGATATTGGATTTAGATCCCGCCCTCCACTCCGAAGAGTCTCAGAGCGGCTCACAGTCTCCTTTCCCTTCCTCCCCCACAACAGACACCCTGTGAGGTAGATGAAGATATTGGATTTAGATCCCGCCCTCCACTCCGAAGAGTCTCAGAGCGGATCACAATCTCCTTTACCTTCCTCCCCCACAATAGACACCCTGTGAGGTGGGTGGGGCTGGAGAGGGCTCTCACAGCAGCTGCCCTTTCAAAGACAAGCTCTGCCAGACCTATGGCTGACCCAAGGCCATTCCAGCAGGTGCAAGTGGACGAGTGGGGATTCAAACCCGGTTCTCCCAGATAAGAGTCCGCACACTTAACCACTACACCAAACCGGCATCTTAAGCATCTGACGTTCCAAGTCGTGTGGCTCTCAAACATCTGGAATTTATTTTTTGTGGCTCTTACATTAAACAAGTTTGGCTGCCCCTGGCCTAAAGCATCCTTGACAAAGGTTCGTCCAGCCGCAGCTTGAAGACAGCCAGGGAGGGGGCAGCTCAGCACCTCCCGCGGCAGCCAGTGCCACTGCTGAAGTGAAGAGCAGTGGATTCTGATCTGGAGAACCGGGTTTGATTCCCCACTTCTCCGTATGCAGCTGTTGGCGTGACCTCGGGCAAGCTACAGTTCTCTCAGAGCTGTTCTCTCAAGAGCAGTTCTCTCAGAGCTCTCTCAGCCCTGCCTACCTCACGGGGTGTCAATTGTGGGAAGAGGAAGGGAAGGAGATTGTAAGCCACACTGAGACTCCGAGGGAAGGACAGGGTATAAACCCTCTCCTCTTCCAGTTTGGTGTAGCGGTTAAGTACGTAGAGCTCTCTCAGCCCCACCCACTTCACAGGGTGTCTGTTGTGGGGGGAGAAGATATAGGGAGATTGTAAGCCGCTCTGAGTCTCTGATTCAGAGAGCAGGGAGGGATATAAGTCTGCGGTCTTCTTCTTTTTCCTTCCTGCCCATAATTTAAACCCATGAGTGCAAGTCCTCTCCTCTGCTGCCAATAGGAACAGCTCCCTGCCTCCACTTAGGAGACAACCTTTCCCATTCTTCAAGAGAGCAATCCCGTTCCCCAGCATCCTCTTCTCCAGACTGAGCATTCCCTCATCTTCGTCGCTCTCTTCTGCGCCCACCTCTGTTCTGTTCACATCCTAATGGTCAGGGTTTCCTGACTTCTGATTGGGTGCTTTTAGTACAAGGCTTGTACCCAGGGGACATTTTGTAGAAAAATAGCGTGGTGGAGCTCATTCAGGGATTGTTATGCAGCTGCACCTACTATCCAATGGACAAGGAGGTGGAACTCTCAGAAGGAGGAGTGGAACTCCAGGAGGAGGAATGGAACTCTCAGGAGGGGTGGAACTCTCAGAAGGAGGGGTGGAACTCTCAGAAGGAGGAGTGTAACTCCAGGAGGAGGAGTGTAACTCCAGGAGGAGGAGTGGAACTCTCAGGAGGAGTGGAACTCTCAGAAGGAGGGGTGGAACTCTCAGAAGGAGGAGTGGAACTCCAGGAGGAGGAGTGGAACTCTCAGAAGGAGGGGTGGAACTCTCAGAAGGAGGAGTGGACTCTCAGAAGGAGGAGTGGAACTCTCAGGAGGAGTGAACTCTCAGAAGGAGGAGTGGAACTCACAGGAGGAGGAGTGGAACTCTCAGAAGGAGTGGAACTCTCAGAAGGAGGGTGGAACTCTCAGAAGGAGGAGTGGAACTCTCAGAAAGGTCAGGAGCTGCTCTCCTGTGAGCTCCCACTGAATCTGAGGCCTTCTTGTACCTCCTGTGCAGGTCAGACAGCTGGCCTCTTGCAATGAGTGTGGGGTATATCCGCAGTCTTCAGAATGAGAAACTTGGGTACAGAATGGGTACATGGTCATTATCTTCTCTCTGTGAATGCTGAAGTCCTTGCCAACTTAATTGGCCAGCCTTAAGTTCCGAGCCCTCGATTCTGAATCCAACTTGCAAATGAATCCTTCAGTGAAAATGTGGTGGTTTTCTTGTCAAAAATGATGCACAGTTTTCGTATTTTTCTCTCCAAGTGGCGGGGGGTGGTTCTTTGACAGAATTATTGCTCACCGTCAGTGGGAGCACCCATGGATTTGGGGAGGGTGTAGTGTGTCTGTACCTCCCCGCCCCTGACACAGGCACTCCAGATGCCAGGAATGAAGAACAGGTTTTCCCCACCTCATTGCTCTCCAGTTTAGTGTAGTGGTAAGCTGTGCAGACTCTTATCTGGGAGAACCGGGTTTGACTCCCCACTCCTCCACTTGCAGCTGCTGGAATGGCCTTGGGTCAGCCAGAGCTCTCTTATCTGGGAGAACCGGGTTTGATTCCACACTCCTCCACTTGCAGCTGCTGGAATGGCCTTGGTCAGCCAGAGCTCTCTTTCTCTGGGAGAACCGGGTTTGATTCCCCACTCCTCCACTTGCAGCTGCTGGAATGGCCTTGGGTCAGCCAGAGCTCTCTTATCTGGGAGAACCGGTTTGATCCCCACTCTCCACTTGCAGCTGCTGGAATGGCCTTGGGTCAGCCAGAGCTCTCTTTTCTGGGAGAACCGGGTTGACTCCCCACTCCTCCACTTGCAGCTGCTGGAATGGCCTTGGGTCAGCCAGAGCTCTCTTATCTGGGAGAACCGGGTTTGATTCCCCACTCCTCCACTTGCAGCTGCTGAATGGCCTTGGGTCAGCCAGAGCTCTCTTATCTGGGAGAACCGGGTTTGACTCCCCACTCCTCCACTTGCAGCTGCTGGAATGGCCTTGGGTCAGCCAGAGCTCTCTATCTGGGAGAACCGGTTTGATTCCCCACTCCTCCACTTGCAGCTGCTGGAATGGCCTTGGGTCAGCCAGAGCTCTCTTATCTGGAGAAACCGGGTTTGACTCCCCACTCCTCCACTTGCAGCTGCTGGAATGGCCTTGGGTCAGATATAGCTCTCATAGGAGTTGTCCTTGAAAGTGCAGATTCTGGGAGAACTCTCTCCGCACCACCTGCCTCACAGGGTGTCTGTTGTGGGGCAAGAAGATAAAGGAGATTGTCAGCCGCTTTGAGACTCTTGATTTGGAGAGAAGGGTGAGGTATAAATCTGTGGTCTTCTTCACCCTCCTTCTCCCCCACTTCCTGTCTATGCATAGGATTGTAAAGTGAAATTCTCTTTAATTCCTCCTTAATGGCCTTGGGTCAGATATAGCTCTCATAGGAGTGTCCTTGAAAGGGCAGCTTCTGGGAGAACTCTCTCCGCACCACCTGCCTCACAGGGTGTCTGTTGTGGGGGAAGAAGATAAAGGAGATTGTCAGCTGCTTTGAGACTCTTGATTCGGAGAGAAGGGTGAGGTATAAATCTGCGGTCTTCTTCACCTCCTTCTCCCCCCACTTCCTGTCTATGCATAGGATTGTAAGTGAAATTCTCTTTAATTCCTCCTTAATGGCCTTGGTTAGATATAGCTCTCATAGGAGTTGTCCTTGAAAGGCAGCTTCTGGGAGAACTCTCTCAGCACCACCTGCCTCACAGGGTGTCTGTGTGGTGGAAGAAGATAATGGAGATTGTCAGCCGCTTTGAGACTCTTGATTCGGAGAAAGGGTGAGGTATAAATCTGCGGTCTTCTTCACCCTCCTTCTCCCCCCACTTCCTGTCTATGCATAGGATTGTAGAAGTGAAATTCTCTTTAATTCCTCCTTAATGGCCTTGGGTCAGATATAGCTCTCATAGGAGTTGTCCTTGAAAGGGCAGCTTCTGGGAGAACCTTCTCAGCACCACCTGCCTCACAGGGTGTCTGTTGTGGGGGAAGAAGATAAAGGAGATTGTCAGTCGCTTTGAGACTCTTGATTCGGAGAAAAGGGTGAGGTATAAATCTGCAGTCTTCTTTCATCCTCCTCCTCCCCCCACGTCCTGTCTATGCATAGAATTGTAAAGTGAAATTCTCTTTAATTCCTCCTTAACCAGTTTCTCCTTGAAGTCCAACAGTCCTTTTCTTAGGAATGTTTGAGGCAGTTTCTAATCAGTTCTGTTTTGACCAAAGAGATGTTGCAATAGAAGAGGGGGCAGGAAGGGAGTGTTCTGCAGAATTTGTAGATGCTAAGAGGCATCTCCATTTTTGTAGGGAAAAGCCCAGCAGGAGCTCATTTGCATATGAGCCACACACACCCTGACGTCACCATTGTTTTGCCCAGGGCAGCAGGTACTCAAATCAAATTTAAAACGGTCAGAGACCCATCCAAAAAAGAAAGAAAATAAGCTAACAAGTGCCTTAAAAAAACCAAGGTGTACAATCACCTTGGGTGTACAACATAAAATGTATACATAAAAATTTCAGTTCCCAGTTTCATTATGCAGCAGGAACTCATTTGCATATTAGGCCACGCCCCTGACTTCACCATTGTTTTGCACAGGGTTTTTTTTGTTGAAAAAGCCCAGCAGTAACTCACTTACATATTAAGCCACACTCCCTGACTCCAAAGCTGCTGGAACTGCATTCCTGTACGTTCCTGCTAAAAAAACCCCCCTAGGCAAGACACACCTTACCCGGGAGGGACAGTGGCTCAGTGGTAGAGCATCTGCTTGGGAAGCAGAAGGTCCCAGGTTCAATCCCCGGCATCTCCAAAAAGGGTCCAGGCAAATAGGTGTGAAAAACCTCAGCTTGAGATTCTGGAGAGCCGCTGCCAGTTGAGAAGACAATATGACTTTAAGAGCATAAGAACATAAGAGAAGCCATGTTGGATCAGGCCAACGGCCCATCAAGTCCAACACTCTGTGGTCACACAGTGGCAAAAAATTTTATATACACACATACACTGTGGCTCCATATTTCTATCTAAACCCCTCTTGAAGGTGGCTATACTTGTGGCCGCCACCACCTCCTGTGGCAGTGAATTCCACATGTTAATCACCCTTTTGGGTGAAGAAGGACTTCCTTTTATCCGTTTTAACCTGTCTGCTCAGCAATTTCATCGAATGCCACGAGTTCTTGTATTGTGAGAAAGGGAGAAAGTACTTCTTTCTCTACTTTCTCCATCCCATGCATTATCTTGTAAACCTCTATCATGTCACCCCGCAGTCGACGTTTCTCCAAGCTAAAGAGTCCCAAGCCGTTTCAACCTTCTCATAGGGAAAGTGCTCCAGCCCTTTAATCATTCTAGTTGCCCTTTTCTGGACTTTCTCCAATGCTATAATATCCTTTTTGAGGTGCGGCGACCAGAACGCACACAGTACTCCAAATGAGACCGCACCATCGATTTATACAGGGGCATTATGACTCTGATGGACCAGGGTCTGATTCAGTAGAAGGCAGCATCATATGATCTTACTGTCAGAGCAGCGTGATGGAGTGGTTCAGAGTGTTGGACTAGTATCCGGGAGACCCGGGTTTGAATCCCCATTTCTGCCATGGAAGCTCGCTGGGTGATCTTGGTCACATGCTCTCTCAGCCTAACTTACCTTACAAGGTTGTTGGGAGGACAAATGGGGGAGAGGAAAATATGTAAGCTGCCTCGTGTCCCTCATTGGGAAAGATGGGGGGATAAATGAAATAACAAAATTGACGGTGTATGACGGAAGATAACCGTGAAGGGCTGAAGTTACAACAGGATCTGTTGATTTTGCTCCAGAGAGAAAGGAAAGAGAAGTCCGCTCTTTTGAAAGGGAAAAAACCAGAATAAGAGGAGTCAGTGGCTCTATCTGGAGAAGTAAGGGGTGGGATTCTAACAGGACCTCCTTTGCCTATTAGGCCACACACCCCTGATGCAGCCAATCTCCTGGAGCTTCCAATAGGCCCTGTACAAAGAGCCCTGTAAAGAATTCTAGCAGGACCTCTTTGCATATTAGGCACACACCCCTGATGCAGCCAATCCTCCTGGAGCTTCCAGTAGGCCTGTACGAAGAGCCCTGTAAGGAATTCTAGCAGGACCTCCTTTGCATATTAGGCCACACCCCCTGATGCAGCCAATCCTGGAGCTCTCGTAGGCCCTGTACGAAGAGCCTGTAAGGAATCTAGCAGGACCTCCTTTGCCTATTAGGCCACACACCCTGATGCAGCCAATCCTCCTGGAGCGTCCAGCGAGGCCCTGTACCGAAGAGCCCTGTAAGGAATTCTAGCAGGACCTCCTTTGCCTTTTAAGCCACACCCCCTTGATGCAGCCAATCCTCCTGGAGCTTCAGTAGGCCCTGTATGAAGAGCCCTGTAAGGAATTCTAGCAGGACTCCTTTGCCTATTAGGCCACACCCCCTTGATTCAGCCAATCCTCCTGGAGCTTTACAGTAGGCCTGTAAGGAATTCTAGCAGGACCTCCTTTGCATATTAGGCCACACACCCCTGAGGCAGCCAATCCTCCTGGAGCTCTCAGTAGGCCTGTACGAAGAGCCCTGTAAGGAATTCTAGCAGGACCTCCTTTGCCTATTAGGCCACACCCCCTGATGCAGCCAATCCTCCTGGAGCTTCAGCAGGCCCTGTACGAAGAGCCTGTGAGGAATTCTAGCAGGACCTCCTTTGCCTATTAGGCCACACCCCTGATGCATCCAATCCTCCCGGAGCTTCCAGCAGGCCCTGTACGAAGAGCCTGTGAGGAATTCTAGCAGGACACCTTTGCCTATTAGGCCACACACCCCTGATGTAGCCAATTCTCTGGAGCTCTCAGTAGGCGCTATACGAAGAGCCCTGTAAGGAATTCTAGCAGGACCTCCTTTGCCCATTAGGCCACACACCCTGATGCAGCCAATCCTCCTGGAGCTTCAGCAGGCCCTGTATGAAGAGCCCTGTAAAGATTTCTAGCAGGACCTCCTTTGCATATTAGGCCACGCCCCTGATGCAGCCAATCCTCCTGGAGCTTCCAGTAGGCCTGTACGAAGAGCCCTGTAAGGATTCTAGCAGGACCTCCTTTGCCTATTAGGCCAACACACCCTGATGTAGCCAATCCTCCTGGAGCTCTCAGTAGGCCCCTGTACGAAGAGCCTGTAAGGAATTCTAGCAGGACCTCCTTTGCCTATTAGGCCACGCCCCCTGATGCAGCCAATCCTCCTGGAGCTCTCAGTAGGCCCTGTACGAAGATCCCTGTAAGGGAATTCTGCAGGACCTCCTTTGCATATTAGGCCACACACCTCTGATGCAGCCAATCCTCCTGGAGCTTCCAGCAGGCCCTGTAGGAAGAGCCCTGTTAGGAATTCTAGCAGGACCTCGTTGCCTATTAGGCCACACACCCCTGATGCAGCCTATCCTCCTGGAGCTTCCAGCAGGCCCTGTAGGAAGAGCCCTGGAAGGAATTCTAGCAGGACCTCCTTTGCCTATTAGGCCACGCCCCCCTGATGCAGCCAATCCTCCAAGAGCTGACAAGGCTCTTTTTTGTAAGCCTTGGAGGATTGGCTACATCAGGTGTGTGTGCCTAATATGCAAAGGAGCTCCTGCTAGAATTCCACCCCTGGAGAAGTCGATTTCAGTACAGGAACTTCCTCTCCCTACAAAAAAAAATTCTGCCTTTTGGGAGATACTGAATAATGGGGTGTGACTGCCCCTAGAGGACATAAGCAGGCAGGAACAAAAGTCGCACAAACAAGCCCATGTGTAATGTGTATGCAAAGGCAGAAAAGCATCTTCCAGAGGTGAGGAACGAACCAGAAAACACCAGATCTCTCCCGTGTTCAATGAAACCAATGTACTTAATTACGCAAAGATGTGAAAAATACACAAAACAGTAATGATACATCTGGCAAAAAAGTCAAAATGTTGTAACGCACGCACACTGTTGCCAATAAATACAATGGTCAGAATTACATAAGCCAAACCTCCAAGGATGGAAGGAGAGCCCACCACCTCCCGAGGAAGCCTGTTCCACTGAGGAACCGCTCTAACGGTCAGGAAGTTCCTCCTTATGTTGAGCCCGGGGGCTGAATCGGGCCCCCCCAGAGGGCTGCTATCAGGCCCCCGAGCAACTGGCTGTCATCTGCTTCCTTCTCCCTATACCTTTGAGTCAGCGGAACTTGCCTGTTGCATACTTAAACTTGCTCAATTACACGTGAGCTACAGGGGGAAACCTCAATTTTCTCCATTGCTGAGGCTCCTCCCCTCCTTGTCCCATGGGAGGGAGGGAAAGAGCCAGAGCTTCCTTTACCCAGTTCCCTGGATCCCATAGGAGAAATGCAAAAAAAAGCACCTTTAAGACAACACGTGCTATTGTTTTAAGCATGTTTTATTTAGTCGTGTTTGTCTGTGCCCTATAAAAAGTTGATATCTTAAATAGGCACACGCAAAGCCCAGCCCGACAAGGCCTCATTTATGTCACATCTGGCCCTCATAACAAATGAGTTCAACACTTCTAAGGAACAGGAGCTGCTTGTGGGAGAAAAATGGTTTGGATACGTAACTTTTAAGAGGCTGGAGCACACAGCAGCCGCCCCCCCCCCCCCCAGTTTGAGTCAGAAGATCTTGTCTGTTTGCATTACTTAAAATAGCCTGTTGCATAGAAGCTGTGTGCTGTTTCCAGCCGGCTTGCTTCTTAGACTGTTCTGCTTTTTAGGCACAGCTGGCATTCTTGTAAGCCATGACCTGTTTGCGGGGATATTGCACGTCTCAACCCCCAGAGCCAGTTTGCGGTAGTGGTTACGTGCATGGACTCTTATCTGGGAGAACCGGGTTTGATGCCCCACTCCTCCACTTGCAGCTGCTGGAAAGGCCTCGGGTCAGCCATAGCTCTCTTATCTGGGAGAACCGGGTTTGATTCCCCACTCCTCCACTTGCAGCAGCTGGAAAGGCCTTGGGTCAGCCATAGCACTCTTATCTGGGAGAACCGGGTTTGATTCCCCACTCCTCCACTTGCAGCAGCTGGAATGGCCTTGGGTCAGCCAGAGCTCTCTTATCTCGGAGAACCGGGTTTGATTCCCCACTCCTCCACTTGCAGCTGCTGGAATGGCCTTGGGTCAGCCAGAGCTCTCTTATCTGGGAGAACCGGGTTTGATGCCCCACTCCTCCACTTGCACCTGCTGGAATGGCCTTGGGTCAGCCAGAGCTCTCTTATCTGGGAGAACCGGGTTTGATGCCCCACTCCTCCACTTGCACCTGCTGGAATGGCCTTGGGTCAGCCAGAGCTCTCTTATCTGGGAGAACCGGGTTTGATGCCCCACTCCTCCACTTGCAGCTGCTGGAATGGCCTTGGGTCAGCCAGAGCTCTCTTATCTGGGAGAACCGGGTTTGATGCCCCACTCCTCCACTTGCACCTGCTGGAATGGCCTTGGGTCAGCCAGAGCTCTCTTATCTGGGAGAACCGGGTTTGATGCCCCACTCCTCCATTTGCAGCTGCTGGAAAGGCCTCGGGTCAGCCAGAGCTCTCTTATCTGGGAGAACCGGGTTGGATTCCCCACTCCTCTACTTGCAGCTGCTGGAATGGCCTTGGGTAAGCCAGAGCTCTCTTATCTGGGAGAACCGGGTTGGATTCCCCACTCCTCCGCTTGCAGCTGCTGGAATGGCCTTGGGTCAGCCAGAGCTCTCTTATCTGGGACTTTGATGGACCGAGGGGCTGATTCAGTATAAGGCAGCTTCATATGTTCAAGGTCCCAGGTTCAATCCCTGGCATCTCCAAAAAAGGGTCCAGGCAAATAGGTGTGAAAAAACCTCAGCTTGAGACCCTGGAGAGCCGCTGCCAGTCTGAGAAGACAATACTGACTTTGATGGACCAAAGGTCTGATTCAGTAGAAGGCAGCTTCATATGTTCATATGGGAGAACCGGGATTGATTCCTCACTCCTCCACTTGCAGCTGCTGGAATGGCCTTGGGTCAGCCAGAGCTCTCTTATCTGGGAGAACCCGGTTGGATTCCCCACTCCTCCATTTGCAGCTGCTGGAATGGCCTTGGGTCAGCCAGAGCTCTCTTATTTGGGAGAACCGGGTCTGATTCTCCACTCCTCCACTTGCACCTTCTGGAATGGCCTTGGGTCAGCCAGAGCTCTCTTATCTGGGAGAACCGGATTGGATTCCCCACTCTTCCACTTGCAGCTGCTGGAATGGCCTTGGGTCAGCCAGAGCTCTCTTATCTGGGAGAACCGGGTTTGATTCCCCACTCCTCCACTTGCAGCTGCTGGAATGGCCTTGGGTCAGCCAGAGCTCTCTTATCTGGAAGAACCGGGTTTGATTCCCCACTCCCCCATTTGCAGCTGCTGGAATGGCCTTGGGTCAGCCAGAGCTCTCTTATCTGGGAGAACCGGGTTTGATTCCCCACTCTCCCATTTGCAGCTGCTGGAATGGCCTTGGGTCAGCCAGAGCTCTCTTATCTGGTTGAACCGGGTGTGATTCCCCACTCCTCCACTTGCACATGCTGGAATGGCCTTGGGTCAGCCATAGCTCTCTTATCTGGGAGAACCAGGTTTGATTCCCCACTGCTCCACTTGCAGCTGCTGGAATGGCCTTGGGTCCGCCATAGCTCTCGCAGAGCTGTCCTTGAAAGGGCAGTTTCTGTCAGAGCTCTCTCAGCCCCATTTACCTCACAGGGTGGATCTTGCAGGGGAGGAAGCGAAAGGAGATTGTAAGCTGCTCTGAGATTCAGAGTGAAGAGCGGGTATAAATCCAATATAATCACCATCATCTTCTTCAGATCATGCTAGAACAGGGGTGGCAAAACTTGCTTAACATATGAGCCACACAGAATAAACACCATGGGAGAAACATCGACTGCGGGGTGACATGAGAGAGGTTTACAAGATTATGCATGGGATAGAGAAAGTAGAGAAAGAAGTACTTTTCTCTCTTTCTCACAATACAAGAACTCGTGGGCATTCGATGAAATTGCTGAGCAGTCGGGTTAGAACAGATAAAAGGAAGTCCTTCACCCAAAGGGGGACTAACGTGGAATTCACTGCCACAGGAGGTGGTGGCGGCTACAAGCATAGCCCGCTTCAAGAGGGGGTTAGAGAAAAATATGGAGCAGAGGTCCGTCAGTGCCTATTAGCCACAGTGTGTGTGTGTGTATATATATATAATTTTTTGGGCCACTGTGTGACACAGAGTGTTGGACTGGATGGGCTATTGGCCTGATCCAACATGGCTTCTCTTATGTTCTTCTGTGACACAGAATGTTGGACTGGATGGGCCATTGGCCTGATCCAACATGGTTTCTTTTATGTTCTTAAGTGACACAGAGTGTTGGACTGGATGGACCATTGGCCTGATCCAACATGGCTTTTCTTATGTTCTTATGTGACACAGAGTGTTGGACTGGAGGGGCCACTGGCCTGATCCAACATGGCTTCTCTTATGTTCTTATGTGACACAGAGTTTTGGACTGGAGGGGCCACTGGCCTGATCCAACATGGCTTCTCTTATGTTCTTATGTGACACAGAGTGTTGGACTGGATGGGCCATTGGCCTCATCCAACATGCTTTCTCTTATGTCCTTCTGTGACACAGAGTGTTGGACTGGAAGGGCCATTGGCCAGATCCAACATGGCTTTTCTTATGTTCTTATCAGATGTTTAAGAGCCGCAAAACATGAAAGATGTTTGAGAGCTGCAAGACAGGAAGGTAGGCAATAGATGGGGGAAAGAGAGGTAGAAAGAAAGCAACTTTAACTTTGAATGCATTCTCCAAGCAACCATCTGACTAGGCTTGGAAAAATTATTTAAAGAGAGAAATGCCTTCTCCAAGCTGGCCTATGGGTAGTGGGGGCTTTGAGAGCCACACAGTATGCATGAAAGGGTCACATGTGGCTCCCAAGCCACAGTTTGGCCACCCCTGTGCTAGAAGAAGAGCCCGCCTTAGGCATGGGCAGAAATCACAGAATGGAAGAAGAAGAAGAAGAAGGTAGATTTATAGTCCGCCCTTCTTTCTGTGCCAGAGTCTCAGAGCGGCTCACAATCTCCTGTAACTTCTCCCCTCACCACAGACACCCTGTGAGGTCAGTGGGACTGAGAGGGCTCTCCCAGAAGCTGCCGGGCTTGATTCCCCACTCCTCCACTTGCAGCTCCTGGAATGGCTTTGGGTCAGCCATAGCTCTCTCATCTGGGAGAACCGGGTTTGATTCCCCACTCCTCCACTTGCACCTGCTGGAATGGCCTTAGGTCAGTCAGAGCTCTCTTATCTGGGAGAACCGGGTTGGATTCCCCACTCCTCCACTTGCACCTGCTGGAATGGCCTTAGGTCAGTCAGAGCTCTCTTATCTGGGAGAACCGGGTTGGATTCCCCACTCCTCCACTTGCACCTGTTGGAATGGCCTTAGGTCAGTCAGAGCTCTCTTATCTGGGAGAACCGGGTTTGATTCCCCCCTCCTCCACTTGCACCTGCTGAAATGGCCTTGGGTCAGCCAGAGCTCTCTTATCTGGGAGAACCGGGTTTGATTCCCCACTCCTCCACTTGCCCCTGCTGGAATGGCCTTGGGTCAGCCGTAGCTCTGATCCGGCCCTTGGGCTGCGTATTTGACACCCCACTCTAGGCTGATCCTGCACTGAGCAGGGGGTTGGACTAGATAGCCTCTATGGTGCCTTCCAGCTCTGTGATTCTATAATCGAGAGCCCTCTGATTTGTCTTTTTGGCGGGCCACGGAAACTGTAAAGCTCTCCTCCGGCCACCATATTGCAAATCAATGAACTTTTCTTCCTTTCTGTCATCTTCACTGTTCAGTTTTCACACCTGTGGGGAAGTCCTTGATGTGAATTATCATGGCCATCCAGGGATACGTCCCTTGTACTAAAGCAGGGTTGTCGAACTCATTTGTTATGAGGGACGGATTTGACATAAATGAGAGGGGAGGGACGGTGGCTCAGTGGTAGAGCATCTTCTTGGGAAGCAGAAGGCCCCAGGTTCAATCCCTGGCATCTCCAACTTAAAAGGGTCCAAGTAAGCAGGCGTGAAAAACCTCAGCTTGAGACCCTGGAGAGCCACTGCTGGTCAAGGGAGGGATGGTGGCTCAGCGGTAGAGCATCTGCTTGGGAAGTAGAAGGTCCCAGGTTCAATCCCCAGCATCTCTAAAAAAGGGTCCAGGCAAGTAGGTGTGAAAAACCTCAGCTTGAGACCCTGGAGAGCCACTGGTCAAGGGAGGGATGGTGGCTCAGCGGTAGAGCATCTGCTTGGGAAGTAGAAGGTCCCAGGTTCAATCCCAGCATCTCCAACTCAAAAGGATCCAGGCAAAGAGGCGTGAAAAACCTCAGCTTGAGACCCTGGAGAGCCATGAAGTGGGCTGTAGCTCAGTGGCAGAGCGTCTGCTTGGTAAGCAGAAGGTCCCAGGTTCAATCCCCGGCATCTCCAACTCAAAAGGATCCAGGCAAAGAGGCGTGAAAAACCTCAGCTTGAGACCCTGGAGAGCCATGAATGGGGCTGTTGCTCAGTGGCAGAGCGTCTGCTTGGTAAGCAGAAGGTCCCAGATCTCCAAAAAAGGGTCCTGGCAAATAGGTGTGAAAAACCTCAGCTTGAGACCCTGGAGAGCCGCTGCCAGTCTGAGAAGACAATACTGACTTTGATGGACCGAGGGTCTGATTCAGTAGAAGGCAGCTTCATATATATGTTCATTTGAGACCTTGTTGAGCTGGGCCATTTGTGTTATAAAATGTAGTGCCAGGTAGCAGAGATATAAATTTTACAAAGGACACAGACAAACTCAATAAAATGAAACATGCTTAAAACATTAAGCAATCATTGGTCTCGAAGGTGCTTCCTTTGTATCTCTCCCATGCAGTCCAGGGGACCAGGAGGGAGGGGGGAGCCTCAGCCAAGAGAAGGAAGAGAGAGGCATGGCTCAGGAGCTCTGCCGTGCGATTGAGAGAGCCTGGCAAAGCAAGCTTTTCCCCCTTCCTCCCCAAGGGAGGAGCCTCAGCCAATGGAGAAAATGGAGGCTTTGCTCTGTAGCTCCTATGCAATTAAACAAGCCTAGCAAACAAGCAAAAAACAAACGCTATTAAATAAGCCTAGAGTTCCGTGGCACAGAGTGGTAAAGCTGCAGTACTGCAGTCAGAGCCCTCTGCTCACAACCTGAGTTCGATGCCAGCGAAAGCTGGTTCAGGTGGCTGGCTCCAGGTTTGCTCAGCCTTCCCTCCTTCCGAGGTCGGTGAAAGGAGTACCCAGTTTGCTGGGGGGAAAGGGTAGATGACTGGGGAAGGCAAGGGCAAACCACCCCGTAAAAAGTCTGCCGTGAAACGACTGGTGCTTGCACCTTTACCTTTAGCAAAGCAAGCTGTGATGCAGAAGGAAGGAAGCAGAGAGGGAGAAGGAAGCAGATGACAGCTGAGAGGAGCCCTCCAGGGGCCTGATTTGGCCCCGGGGCTGCATGTTAGACACCCTGCACTTAGGTTTCTCTTCTGCCACTCCTAACGAAGCTCAGAAACCAGTCTCTTGATTTGTCTGGCCTTCGAAGCTGTGTCTCCTCTGGCTCCAGCTTTGGTTTGCTTTGTGCTTCGCTGAGATCTGGCAGAATTAGCTGTCCCCCCACCCTTCCCCTGCCTGTGGGTTCTGTGCATTTTTTTTAAAGGAGCAGTGATTTTGGGGGGAGGGGAAATAATGGAGAACAGCCAGGGAGAGGGACGGCGGGAGATCTGTCTAGACTTGTCTCAACAAGCTGCGCGTCTCATTAAAAGAGGCACGACTTCCCCTGCAAGGGAATTCGCGCTAATCGAGAAGAAAGGACGCGACGTCTGTTTAGCGGCTAGACGGGAATGCCTTCTGAGGTTCTTCCGCTACTGGCGATCGGCAAAAATAACAATCCGTTCATAGTTTGCGAGGGGCTGGGAGAGCGTGGGGGAGGAAGGTTTGTGTCACGCAGGGATTTGCGGGGGCAGTGCACGCTGCACCCCTGTGTGCAGGGCTTTTCTTTTTTGTAGCGGGAACTCAATTTGCATCTTAGACCACACCCCTCTGATGTAGCCAATCCTCCGTGAGCTTACAGGGCTCTTTGTACAGGGCCTACTGGAAGCTCCAGGAGGACTGGCTACATCAGGGGGGTGTGGCCTAATAGGCAAAGGAGGTCCTGCTAGAATTCCTTACAGGAATCTTCGTACAGGGCCTGCTGGAAGCTCCAGGAGGATTGGCTACAACAGAGGGGTGTGGCCTAATATCCAAAGGAGGTCCTGCTAGAATTACTTACAGGGCTCTTCGTACAGGGCCTGCTGTAAGCTCCAGGAGGATTGGCTGCATCAGAGGTGTGTGGCCTAATATGCAAAGGAGGTCCTGCTAGAATTACTTACAGGGCTCTTCGTACAGGGCCTACTGAGAGCTCCAGGAGGATTGGCTGCATCAGGGGTGTGTGGCCTAATAGTCAAAGGAGGTCCTGCTAGAATCCCTTACAGGGCTCTTCGTACAGGGCCTGCTGTCAGCTCCAGGAGGATTGGCTGCATCAGGGGGGTATGGCCTAATAGGCAAAGGAGGTCCTGCTAGAATTCCTTACAGGGCTCTTCGTACAGGGCCTACTGAGAGCTCCAGGAGGATTGGCTACATCAGGGGGGTGGGGCCTAATAGGCAAAGGAGGTCCTGCTACAAAGAAAAGCCCTGCCCGTGTGCATACAGTAAGGAGTAGCCCCACTCACCCCACCCCCCATGTTAGGGAACAAGGGCAGGGTTGAACCTCCCTCCAGTAATGCCCTCCATCCCAAGGCGAGAAGCATAGCAGTTAGAGCAGGGGTGTCGAACTCATTTGTTATGAGGGCCAGATCTGACATAAATGAGACCTTGGTGGACTGAGCCATGTCAGGCTGGACAATGTGTGTACCTATTGAAGACTAGGTAGCAGAGATATAAACTTTATAAAGGACACAGAATAACACAAATATATATATGTGTGTGTATATATATGTGTGTGTGTGTATGTAATATATAAAACTTAAAACGGGCTTAAAACTGGAGAGCCAGTCTGGTGTAGTAGTTAAGTGCACGGACTCTTATCTCGGAGAACCGGCTTTGATTCTCCACTCCTCCACTTGCAGCTGCTGGAATGGTCTTAGGTCAGCCAGAGCTCTCTTATCTGGGAGAACCGGCTTTGATTCCCCACTCCTCCACTTGCAGCTGCTGGAATGGCCTGGGTCAGCCATAGCTCTCTTATCTGGGAGAACCGGGTTTGATTCCGCACTCCTCCACTTGCAGCTGCTGGAATGGCCTTGGGTCAGGCCATAGCTCTCTTATCTGGAGAACCGGGTTTGATTCCCCACTCCTCCAACTTGCAGCTGCTGGAATGGCCTTGGGTCAGCCAGAGCTCTCTTATCTGGGAGAACTGGGTTTGATTCCCCACTCCTCCACTTGCACCTGCTGGAATGGCCTTGGGTCAGCCAGAGCTCTCTTATCTGGGAGAAACCGGGTGTGATTCCCCACTCCTCCACTTGCACCTGATGGAATGGCCTTGGGTCAGCCAGAGCTCTCTTATCTCGGAGAACCGGGTTTGATTCCCCACTCCTCCACTTGCAGCTGCTGGATGGTCTTGGGTCAGCCATAGCTCTCTTATCTGGGAGAACCGGGTTTGATTCCCCACTTCTCCACTTGCAGCTGCTGGAATGGCCTTGGGTCAGCCATAGCTCTGGCAGAGGTTGTCCTTGAAAGGGCAGCTGCTGTGAGATCCTTTTCAGCCCCACCTAGTACCTCACAGGGTGTCTGTTGTGGGGGAGGAAGGTAAAGGAGATTGTGAGCTGCTCTGAGACTCTGAGTGGAGGGCGGGATATAAATCCAATAGCATCATCATCTTCTTCGTCGTCTTCTTCTTCTTATGCAGCCAATCCTCCAAGAGCTTATAGGGCTCTTAGTACAGGGCCTATTTTTAGCTCTTGTAGGATTGGCTACATCAGGGGTGTGTGGCCTAATAGGCAAAGGAGTTTCTACTAGAAAAATAGATGACTCTCAGGACAGGCATGTGGAAGCGCCACAGTGGCAAAGGGACGGTGCTGATGCCAGAAACCCAGGTTAAAAAGAAACAGTTAAAAGCCAGTTAGAAAGGACCAGGCAGTAGGTGATAGAATCATAGAAGGGCTCTCCAGGTTCAGCTAGTCCAACTCCCTGCACAATGGAGGAAATTCACAAGTACCTCCCCCCCACACACACACACATACACACCCTCAGTGGTCCCTGCTCCATGCCAGAAGATGGCAAAAAAAAAAATTCTGGGCCTCCTGGTCAAGCTAGCCAGGAGAAAAATTACTTCCTGACCCGAGAGTGCGATCAGTATTTCCCTTGGTGTGTAAGAAAGGGCCACAAGAACTAAGCACTGATGCAGCCCTTCCTGCCCTCCTTCTCATAATCTGCTGAAGTTCACAGAGCCTGCATTGCTGTCAGGTGGCTCTCTTTAAGAAGGAGAGCCCACCACCTCCTGAGGAAGCCTGTTCCACTGTGAAAGACCTCAGCCTGAGACCCTGGAGAGCCACTGCCAGTCAGAGTAAACAGTACTGACCCTGATGGACCAAAGGTCTGATTCATGGGAGGGGTTGTGGCTCAGTGGTAGAGCCTCTGCTTGGCATGCAGAAGGTCCCAGGTTCCATCCCCGGCATCTGCAGTTGAAAGGACGAGGCCGGAGGTGATGGGGAAGACCTCAGCCTGAGACCCTGGACAGCCATGAAGTGTAGCTATGGCTCAGTGGTAGAGCATCTGCTCAGCAAGCAAAAGGTCCCAGGTTCAGTCCCCAACATCTCCAGTTGAAAGGACCAGGCAGGAGGTGATAGGAAAGACCCTAGAGAGCCATGAAGTGGGGATGTGGCTCAGTGGTAGAGCCTCTGCTCTGCAAGCAAAAGGTCCCAGGTTCAATTCCCGGCATCTCCAGTTGAAAAGACAAGGTAGGAGGTGATGGGAAAGACCTCCGTCTGAGACCCTGGAGAGCCATGAAGTGGGGCTGTGGCTCAGTGGGAGAGTCTCTGCTTGGCATGCAGAAGGTCCCATCCCCGGCATCTCCAGTTGAAAGGACCAGGCAGGAGGTGATGGGAAAGACCTCCGCCTGAGACCCTGGAGAACCATGAAGCGGGGCTGTGGCTCAGTGGTAGAGCATCTGCTCAGCAAGCAAAAGGTCCCAGGTTCAATCCCCAACATCTCCAGTTGAAAGGACCAGGCAGGAGGCGATGGGAAAGATCTCGGCCTGAGACCCTGGAGAGCAGGCTGAGTAGACAATACCAACCCTGATGGAGCAAGGGCCTGGTTCAGTATAAGGCAGCTTCATGTGTTCATGAGAGAGAAGGTTGGGGAAGTCTCATGAAGGAGGAGGAGTTGGATGTGAGCCATTTTGGGGCCCCCCATGAACGCCAATTAAGCTGCCTTGTACTGAACCAGAACACCAAGAAGTATAGTGTCCAGATCACATGAAGTGATGGTATCGCTTTACTCTGCTCTGGTAAGACCTCACCTGGAGTATTGTGATGAGTTTGGGGCACCACATTTTAAGAAGGATAGAGAGAAGCTGGAACAGGTCCAAAGGAGGGCAACAAAGATGGTGAGAGGTCTGAAGACCAAGTCCTGTGAAGAAAGGTTGAGGGAGCTGGGCATGTTTAGCCTGGAGAGGAGGCAGCTGAAAGCACGTGAAGGGCTGTCCTATAGAGGATGGGGTGGAACTGTTTTCTGTGGCCCTGGAAGGTAGGACCAGAACCAACAGGTTGTGATTAAATCAAAAGAGTTTCCGGCTCAACATTAGGAAAAAAGGAAAGGTCCCCTGTGCCAAGCACCAGTCGTTTTCAATTCTGGGGTGACGTTGCTTTCACAAAGTTTTCACGGCAGACTTTTTATGGGGTGGTTTGCCCTTGCCTTCCCCAGTCATCTACGCTTCTCCCCCAGCAAGCTGGGGACTCCTTTTACCAACCTCGGAAGGATGGAAGGCTGAGTCAACCTCGAGCCGGCTACCTGAAAACCCAGCTACTGCCGGGGATCGAACTCAGGTTGTGAAAAGAGCGTAGGACTGCAGTACTACAGCTTTAACACTGCACCACGGGACTCTTCTCAACATTAGGAAGAACTTCCTGAAAGTGAGAACAGTTCCTCAGTGGAACAGGCTTCCTCCTTGGGAGGTGGTGGGCTCTCCTTCCTTGGAGGTTTTTCAACAGAGGCTAGATGGCCATCTGACAGCAATGAGGATCCTGTGAATTTAGGGGGAGGTCTTTGTGCGTTTCCTGCATTGTGCAGGGGGCTGGACTAGATCATTTCATTTTATTCAATTTATATCCCGCCCTTCCCACCAAAGCGGCTCAGGGCGGCTCACAACACAAAAGTTCTAACATAGGATTAAATTTTAAAATGCATCAAATTACAACATTTAAAACAATAAACCAGTAAAAACAGTAAAACAAAGCCATTTACCAAAGTACCATACTACAGCCTTCTATTTGAAATTTTCAAGTACCGATCAGTTGTATGCCAACTGGAAGAGGACTGTCTTACAGGCCCTGCGGAACTGCCCAAGGTCCCGCAGGGCCCTCACCTCTTCCGGTAGCTGGTTCCACCAGCAAGGGGCTGTGATTGAAAAGGCCCTGTCTCTGGTCAACTTAAGACGGGCCTCCTTTGGCCCGGGGATTGCAAGCAGATTTTGAGAACTCGATCTCAGCACTCTCTGGGGAACATGGGGGGAGAGACGGTCCCTAAGGTAGGCAGGTCCTAAGCCATAGAGGATTTTAAAAGTAATAACCAGCACCTTGTATCGAACTCGGTATATTATTGGCAGCCAGCGCAGTCCCCGGAGCCCCGGCTGGATGTGCTCCCATCTAGGAAGCCCTAATAGCAGCCGGGCAGCTGGTGTAGTGGTTAAGTGTGCGGACTCTTATCTGGGAGAACCGGGTTTGATTCCCCACTCCTCCACTTGCACCTGCTAGCATGGCCTTGGGTCAGCCATAGCCCTGGCAGAGGTTGTCCTTGAAAGGGCAGCTGCTGTGAGAGCCCTCTCCAGCCCCACCCACCTCATAGGGTGTCTGTTGTGGGGGAGGAAGGGAAAGGAGATTGTGAGCCGCTCTGAGACTCTTCGGAGTGGAGGGCGGGACATAAATCCAATACCTTCATCTACCTCACAGGGTGTCTGTTGTGGGGGAGGAAGATAAAGGAGATTGTGAGCCGCTCTGAGACTCTTCGGAGTGGAGAGCGGGATATAAATCCAATATCTTCATCTACCTCACAGGGTGTCTGTTGTGGGGGAGGAAGGGAAAGGAGATTGTGAGCCGCTCTGAGACTCTTCGGAGTGGAGGGCGGGACATAAATCCAATACCTTCATCTACCTCACAGGGTGTCTGTTGTGGGGGAGGAAGATAAAGGAGATTGTGAGCCGCTCTGAGACTCTTTGGAGTGGAGAGCGGGATATAAATCCAATATCTTCATCTACCTCACAGGGTGTCTGTTGTGGGGGAGGAAGGTAAAGGAGATTGTGAGCCGCTCTGAGACTCTTCGGAGTGGAGGGCGGGATATAAATCCAATATCTTCATCTACCTCACAGGGTGTCTGTTGTGGGGGAGGAAGGTGAAGGAGATTGTGAGCCGCTCTGAGACTCTTCGGAGTGGAGGGCGGGATATAAATCCAGTATCTTCTTCTTCTTCTTCTTCTGCACTAGCTGCAACTTCCGGGTTAGGCACAGGGGCAGCCCCATGTAGAGGGCATTACAGTAGTCCAACCTCGAGGTGACCCTGGAGGTCCCTTCCAACTCTATGATTTTATGATTCTAGGATCCAAAGGTCAGTATTGCTCGCTCAAACTGATCTCCAGAGTCTCAGGCTGAAGCCGTGCCCATCACCTCCTGCCGTGGATTGAACCTGGGAGCCCCAGCCCCCTTTCTCCCCAGTGGGGGAGGACGTAAACAAAGTATGTGGCAGGAGTGGGCAGAGCGGTGGGGGACGACTGCGAGAGAACAGTTGGTCCCCACAGCTGTCGTCGCAGGAGAAGCCGGCCTTGCTGTTCTCTCGGCGTGGACTGACTTGAACTCCTCAGCGCAGAAACACAAGGCAGGGAGCTGACTTCACTCCACGCGCCCGTGTGTCACTCGCCGGCTGACGTCCGCTCTGTTACTCCCAAGTCAGAAGTTATTTCTGTTTTGCTCAGCGCGCACGGCTTGACCTAGGTGGCCCAGGCAATCCATTTGGGCCACATCAGGGGAAGACGAGACTTGCTGGGGAAAGATGAGGACGCTGGGGAAAGTGGAAGGCGGCAGGAAAAGGGGACGACTCAACGTGAAATGGATGGACTCCATCGAAGACGCCACGACCCTCGGGTTGCAGGACCCAAGCAAGGCTGTTAAGAAGCCTGCAGAAGAAGAAGACTGCAGATTTATACCCCGCCCTTTTCTCTGAATCAGAGACTCAGAGCGGCTTACAATCTCCTATATCTTCTTCCCCCACAACAGACACCCTGTGAGGTGGGTGCGGCTGAGAAGAAGAGGAAGAAGACTGCAGATTTATACCCTACCCTTTTCTCTGAATCAGAGACTCAGAGCGGCTTACAATCTCCTTTACCTTCCCCGCCCCCCCCCCAACAACAGACACCCTGTGAGGAGGGTAGGGCTGAGAGAGCTCTCCCAGAAGCTGCCCTTTCGAGGACAACTCCTGCGATAGCTATGGCTGACCCAAGGCCATTCCAGCAGTTGTGAGTGGAGGAGGGGGGAATCAAATCTGGTTCCCCCAGATAAGAGTCCACACACTTAACCGTTACACCAAACTTAACTCAAGGATGTTTTGGAAGTCAGTGATTCATCGGGCTACCATAAGTCAGAAGCACTTTGTCAGCACATAACAAAGGATGTGTTGTCTGCCCGGTATATACCAAGCTGAATAAATACCCCAAAAATACCCTACTGGTATTTTAAGGGGTATATTCAGCCATATCAGATTTTCTAATCTGATTCGGCTGCCGATCTAGCCGAGCCCGAATAAAAGCCAATATTATTTCACCTCCTGCAGCAGCTGTTGTGCGGCTGTGCCTATTGTGCCATGTCAAAATGCCAACCTATTGGTATTTTAGGGGTATTTATTCAGCCATATCAGATTTTCTAATCTGATTCTGCTGCCGATCTAGCCAAGCCCGAATAAAAGCCGATATTATTTTGCCTCCTGCGGCAGCCATTGTGAGGCTGTGCCCATTGTGCCATGTCAAAATGGCAATGGTCCCCCCAGACTCAGAAAGTTTGGGGACCCCTGCCCAGAGGCGCTGGGAAGCAACTGTGTCTTCACCTGACAGTTGGGTGTTGGCCAAGGCCAGAACACTAACCCATGTCTTGCATAGCTGCGCAGTTTCAAGGAGGCACTGTGTGAATACACAATTCTACAATAAAGGTGTATCCGCTTTGGTCTGCCTCACATGTAAATCAGTTCTAGGTTAACAGAGGCAAGGAGGCCCAGAAATCTTCTGAGAGCCGGGCACACAGAAAGGTCCCAGTGAAGATCTTAGAAGTTCATTAATATGGGTGGATGAGATCTGTAAGATCCCATGTTCTTTTTAGAGTTTGGAAATAAAGAGTTGGTGCTTTGAATTCTGACCAAAAGCTAGTTGGAATCCAGCAGAGTTCCCTCCCCCCCAATTTTTGAGAACAGTTATTTTTGAGTGGAACAGGAGGTGGTGGGCTCTCCTTCCTTAAAGGTTTTCAAGCAGAGGGTGTCAAACATGCGGCCTGGGGGCCAAATCAGGCCCCCGAGCAACTGTCTCTTGTCTGCTTCCTTCTCCCTCTCTCTTGCTTCCTTCTGCATCTCAACTTGTTTTTCAAGCTTTGCTCAATTGCACAGGAGCTACAGAGTGAAACCTCAATTTTCTCAATTGGTTGAGTCTCCTCCCCTTCCTAGTTTCCTGGGGAGGGAGGGAAACAGCCGGAGCTTCCTTTGCCCAGTTCCCTGGATCCCATGGGAGAAATACAAAGAAAGCACCTTTAAGACCAACAAGTGATATTATTTTAAGCATATTTTATTTTTATTTAAAAAAAAAACAAACTTTTAGTCATTTTTGTCTGTGTCCTTTATAAAGTTTCTATCTCTGCTACCTAACCTTAAATAGGTGCACACATGGCCTGGCCAGATGCGGCCCAACAAGATCTCATTTATGTCAGATCCGGCCCTCATAACAAATGAGTTCGACACCCCTGGGCTCTTCTGATATCCTTACAGAGGCCTCAGCCTCTCTGCCCTGTTGTTGGCCTTCCAGAGGAACTGGTTGGCCACCATGTGAGACAGGAGGCTGGACTAGATGGACCCTCACTGGTCTGATCCAGCAGGGCTCTTCTGAGGTTCTTACGAAGGCCTCGGCCTCTCTGCCCTGTTGTTGGCCCTCCAGAGGAACTGGTTGGCCACCGTGTGAGACAGGAGGCTGGACTAGAGGGTCCCTCACTGGTCTGATCCAGCAGGGCTCTTCTGATGTTCTTATCAGGGGAAGGCCTTGGTCTCTCTGCCCTATTGTTGTGCCTCCAGAGGAACTGGTTGGCCACTTTGTGAGACAGGAGGGTGGACTAGATGGACTCTCACTGGTTTGATCCAGCAGGGCTCTTCTGAGGTTCTTTTGAAGGCCTCAGCCTCTGCCCTGTTGTTGGCCCTCCAGAGGAACTGGTTGGCTCATGTGTGAGACAGGAGGCTGGACTAGATGGAACCTCCCTGGTCTGATCCAGCAGGGCTCTTCTGAGGTTCTTAGGAAGGCCTTGGCCTCTCTGCCCTGTTGTTGGCCTTCCAGAGGAACTGGTTGGCCACTGTGTGAGACAGGAGGCTGGACTAGATGGTCTGATCCAGCAGGGCTCTTCTGAAGTTCTTATCTGGATGACTGCATTTCATTTTTCACTACATTATTTGTTTATTTATTTATTTTAGTATATTCCTATTCCGCCCATTCCCCGTAGGGCTAAGGGCGGAGTACAACATATGATAAAACAATAAAATACAATTAAAACATTTTATCTAGTTATTTTATTTCTTTTTAATTATTTGTTTATTTTATCAGATTTATATCCCTCCCCTAACGGGGTCAGGGCATCCGTTTAATTATTTAATGTAATGTAATGTAATTATTTTACTTCGATTTCTCCTTGTGACATTTATGCACGTTTATGAATAACAGTGGATGCCTGACTGTCGTTAACGCCCATCTTTCCCCTTTCTCACAGGATTCATGAATAAAATTTTCCATCCTAACATCGATGAAGCGTAAGTAATACGAAGGATGTTAACGTTGAACATTTTGTATTTGGGGTGGGGTAGTTTACGAGCGTGGTACCGAAAATCGGTGTTCGGAGATGTCTGGAGATACGAAAGGGGGGTGGGTTTAGGAATGGAGTTCTGGCTGCATTTGATATTTTCATGCATTCACGAGGCAGCCAAAGATGAGGAATCCCTCTGCTGAAAAGAGGGCATAAGCCTCCTGCCAGAAACAAGCCCCTTCCCTCATTGTCCTGCTGCTGAGAAACCCCTGATTCCTGGGAAGGGGAGGGCATATTGTCAGGGATGAGGCAGGGTTTACATTTGTACACCTCAGCACTTTTGTACGTTCAGAAACCCAAACAACCTGCAGCTTTCAGAAGGCTAATACATACAAATGAATTAGCTTGGAGAAACGTCGACTGCGGGGTGACATGATAGAGGTTTACAAGATAATGCATGGGATGGAGAAAGTAGAGAAAGAAGTACTTTTCTCCCTTTCTCACAATACAAGAACTCGTGGGCATTCAATGGAATTGCTGAGCAGTCGGGTTAAAACGGATAGAAGGAAGTCCTTCTTCACCCAAAGGGTGATTAACATGTGGAATTCACTGCCACAGGAGGTGGTGGCAGCTACAAGCATAGCCAGCTTTAAGAGGGGATTGGATAAAAATATGGAGCAGAGGTCCATCAGTGGCTATTAGCCACAGTATATATATATATATATATATGTGTGTGTGTGTGTGTGTGTGTGTATATATATATATATATATATATATATATATATACACACACACACATATGTTGACCACTGTGTGACACAGAGTGTTGGACTGGATGGGCCATTGACCTGATCCAACATGGCTTCTCTTATGTTCCTAAGTGACACAGAGTCTTGGACTGGATGGGCCACTGGCCTGATCCAACATGGCTTCTCTTATGTTCTTAAGTGACACAGAGTCTTGGACTGGATGGGCCACTGGCCTGATCCAACATGGCTTCTCTTATGTTCCTAAGTGACACAGAGTCTTGGACTGGATGGGCCACTGGCCTGATCTAACAGGGCTTCTCTTATGTTCTTCTGTGACACAGAGTGTTGGACTGGAGGGGCCACTGGCCTGCTCCAACATGGCTTCTTTTATGTTCTTACATGACACAGAGTGTTGGACTGGATGGGCCACTGGCCTGATCCAACATGGCTTTTCTTATGTGACACAGAGTGTTGGACTGGAGGGGCCATTGGCCTGATCCAACATGGCTTCTCTTATGTTCTTATAATTTTCAGGACTATACAGATAAACTTTATTAGACACCAAGCTTCTCCTTTAGACAGAAGGCTTAAAATAAGATAACATTAGTGCATTTCAGAATACAGTTCTAGGTTTACGTTTTTTAAAATTTATTCCCCGCCGAAGCAGGCTCAGTTCTATAGTCAAGCATAGCCTACAGTTCTATAGTCAAGCATAGTTCTACAGTCAAGCAAAATACCTGCTAAAGCATTAACTCTATGAAAACCTAAGTCCCATTCTATGTTAGAGTCCCATTCTGTGTTAGAGGAGAAATTAACAAGTGTTGTTAATTTCATGGCATGACCAGCATAGAGACCCCCGGTCTCTAGTGTAGATCAGCAACTTCTGCTCAAAATCCCAGGGTTTATAAAGCATTTCCCCCTGGAAACTGGTATCACAATCTGTATCTTATCTGATAATATGTGTCATCTACTTTCCAGAACCACCAGCTATATCAACAGCTAGTCTCTCACATCCGCCAACGAACCAGTTATCTATATTCTATCACAGTGGTCCCCAACCTTTTCGGCCCCAGGGACCGGCCCCAAGGCCGGCAGGGTGGCACCTCGAAGCCTCACCACCCCCCCCCTTGCACCACCTCCTCCTTTCTCCATTTTTACAATATTAAGGCTGGGGAAGGGGCCTTGAAGCGCCTTCTGGGCCCTGTAAAGGCCGACCCGCCTCCCCCGCCATCACCTGATCGGTGAGGAAACCACGGCAGCAGCAGCCGCTGAAAAAGCCACGCTGCAGCGGTTTCGTGCGGTTTCCCCACCGATCAGGCCTTTACAGAGCCCAGAAGGCGCTTCACGGTCCCTTCTCCAGCCTTAATATTATGGAGGCAGCCCAGTTAAGGACAGGTCGCAGCCCGGGGGGGTTGAGGACCCCTGCTCTTTCCGGTTCCTCTCATACCTCTTAACCTCAACAAATATGCTGCCAAATCAATCTTTATAAGGCTAAGATTGACCTCTGATAGCTCTTACCTTCCACCTGGTTTCTACTGACCTGCATTTCTAGCAGCTCTCAGCCTAAGCAAAATGAATACTTGATAGTGTTGGGTAGCTTGCACTCCTTGTGGTCAATTTCGTAAGAGAACCAGCCCCAATAGAAATTCTGCCACGAGGGAAACTTCCTTCGACACACCTGAAAACGCCTCCCTGCCGCCTCCTGCGGCCCATAATGAGCAGGGCAGCCATTTTAAGAAGAACAGCCATCAGCCATGTTTGTTCTTATGGTCTGACAGCCTAAAATCGTATGTAATCTACCCAAATTGGAACGTCAGAACCTTCTACTTACAACAAGTGGAGCAGTACTAGCCTCATAGCAGACATTAAGATTCGAACTGGGGACTTTTGCGCTCTCGCTGTTAGCCACTGTATCGCTCTTGCCGCAGGAGGTGGTGGCAGCTACGTGCATAGAAAGCTTCAAGAGGGGGTTGAAGAAACGTCTGGAGCAGTGGTCCATCAGTGGCTCTTAGCTGCAGCGTATTGATGGAGCTTTCTGTCTGGGGCAGGGATGCTCTGTATTCTTGGTGCTGGGGGGGTGGGGCACAGTGGGAGGGCTTCTAGTGTCCTGGCCTCATTGATGGACCTCCTGATGGCACCTGGGTTTTTTGGCCACTGTGTGAGACAGAGTGTCGGACTGGATGGGTCACTGGCCCTGGTCCAACATGGCTTCTCTTATGCCAGGGGTGGGGAACCTCTGTCTCGAGGGCCGTATATGGCCCTCGAGGTCACTTGGTGTGGCCCTCAGGGGCTGCTGGACTGAACCGAGCCATGCAGCAGCCTCCCTAGGGCCTGGCTGGCCAGCAAGGATCGTGAGGCCCAGCTGCGCTGTGTAGCAGCCTCCCCAGGGCCAGGCAGGGATCACAGGGCCCAGTTGTACTGTGCGGCAGCCTCCCTGGGGCCTGGCTGGCTGGCCAGAATCGCTGCAGGGCCTGGAAAAGTTACTGCCACAGTTCAGTTTGCACTTGATTATCCCAGAGGGTGTGGCCTAATATGCTAATGAGCGTGTGACCTAATATGCTAATATTAGGGGATGTGGTCTAATATGCTACTGAGTTCCTGCTGGGCTTTTTCTACAAAAACACCCAGGACCTATGCCTTTGCCTAGGGCGGCGGGCCGGGTGTGTGTGTGCGTAGCAGATTAGGGCCCCCCCCCCACGTGACTTCAAATAGAAAAAACAATTATTTGCATTAATTTTGCTGACCTGAATCATTCTCCCTCGGCGGAGCACTGTTTTTTAAGTTGATAGTTTTTTAAGGCCTGCGAATGATGTTATAAATATCCATACGGCCCTTGGCAGAAAAAAGGTTCCCCGCCCCTGTCTTATGCTCTTACGTTCAGCACCACTTAATTGTAAACTGAAAGCATCCTTTTCTCTGTGTTTGTGTTTTGTTTTGTTTTTTGTCTTCCCTCCACTAGGTCAGGAACGGTATGTCTAGATGTAATTAACCAGACTTGGACAGCCCTCTATGGTGAGTTCAGTACGTCATGGCTTGAGTGCCTTGGGGGCGGTTATGGGGGCAGGGAGGGTGTGTGTGTATAAATGTTATATAATAAATAAGCAAATAAGTCTGCTTACCCCATAGGTCTTGAACAGTGTGTGAGAGAGAGAGCACTGCATTCAGGGACACAAAATCTATTCTCCCTCCCTGGACCAAAAGAGACTACGCTATGCTTTACACGGGCTAGGGCCTTCTCGGTGGCAGCACCAGAAATGTGGAGGCCATAAGGGCCATAAGTGGAGGAGTGGGGAATCAAATCTGGTTCTCCCAGATAAGAGAGCTCTGGCTGACCCAAGGCCATTCCAGCAGCTGCAAGTGGAGGAGTGGGGAATCCAACCCGGTTCTCCCAGATAAGAGAGCTCTGGCTGACCCAATGCCACTCCAGCAACTGCAAGTGGAGGAGTGGGGAATCCAACCTGGTTCTCCCAGATAAGAGAGCTCTGGCTGACCCGAGGCCATTCCAGCAGCTGCAAGTGGAGGAGTGGGGAATCCAACCCGGTTCTGCCAGATAGGAGAGCTCTGGCTGACCCGAGGCCATTCCAGCAGCTGCAAGTGGAGAAGTGGGGAATCAAACCCAGTTATCCCAGATAAGAGAGCTCTGGCTGACCCAAGGCCATGCCAGCAGGTGCAAGTGGAGGAGTGGGGAATCAAATCCAGTTCTCCCAGATAAGAGTCCACGCACTTCACTACTACACCAAACTGTATTAAGATAATAGGTGCGATAGCAATCCTAAAATAGTAGCATATTTAATGATGGTGGATAGCTGCAAATCCATTCCGTATCTAATTTCATCTTCAAGTATTACATCCAGATGTCCCATAAGAATAATAGGAATCAGGCCTGTGCTTCAACATTTCCCACCTGTGTGTTCTTTTTTTCTTTGTTGGTTTCTTCCCAGATCTCACCAATATATTTGAGTCGTTCCTGCCCCAGTTGTTGGCCTATCCCAACCCCATAGACCCCCTTAATGGTGACGCGGCAGCCATGTACCTTCACCGACCAGAAGAATACAAACAGAAAATTAAAGGTGAGGTCCTTTTCCTTCTGCGGCAGGAGCTGTTTGAGTCCTCCAGTTCGCTTTTCTCAACTAGGGCAAAAGCTTGCTTAAGGGAAGGTAAAGGTGGGCTCCAGGAAGGCCCACCTGGAGCTGAAGACCCATGGAGCGTTGGTGCTGTCGTTATGGTTACTAGCATCCGTTGGGGGACACATTCCCAGATATAGGAGAGGGTTTCTTGTTTGTGGTGGTGGAAGGTGTCCCCAAGTTGCAGTAAGCTTTCAGTAGCCCCATAGGGCAGGGGTGTCGAACATGCAGCCCGGGGGCCGAATTAAGCCCCTGAGGAACCGGCTGTCATCTGCTTCCTTCTCCCTCTCTCTTGCTTCCTTCTGCATCACACCTTGCTTCGCCAGGCTTGCTCAATCGCACAGCAGAGCTACAGAGCAAAAGCTCCGTTTTCTCCATTGGCTGAGGCTCCTCCCTTGGGGAGAAAGGGGAGGAGGGAGAGCTTGCTTTGCCAGGCTCTCTCAATCGCACAGCAGAGCTCCTGAGCCAAGCCTCTCTTCCTTCTATTGACTGAGGCTCCTCCCCCTCCTAGTCCCCTGGGAAAGAGCCAGAGCTTCCTTTGCCCAGTTCCCTGGATCCCATGGGACAGATACAAAGAAAGCAACTTTAAGAGTAACGAGTGCTAATGTTTTAAGCATGTTTTAATTTTTAAAAAAAAAACACGTTGTATTTGTGTCCTTTATAAAGTTTATATCTCTGCTACCTAATCTTAAATAGGCACACACATGGGCCAGCCTGACATGGCTCAGTCCAGCAACGACTCATTTGTGTCAGATCCGGCCCTCATAACAAATGAGACACCCTCGGCCTAGAGTATCCCTGACAAGTGTTTGTCCAAAGTAGGAGTCAACTGGCACCTATAAGACCAACAAAGTTTTATTCAAAACGTAAGCTTTCGTGCACTCCCAAGCACACTTCTTTGGACGAGGAATCAGATATAGTGAACAGTGCCGTATATAGCTGGTAGGCAGTGGTTTAGCATGCAAAATGGTACAAATTTAAAATCCAATGACAGAGTAGTAAAATTAACAATTTGAGCCAACCTTTGATCTGGGTAGCATGAGCGTGGGAAACCAATAAAACAGTAACATGTCAAAATGAGGGAAGGTCCGCTCATCAATCTATTGTTTCTATTGGACACTTTCCCTATGAAGAAAGGATAAAACGCTTGGGGCTCTTTAGTTTGGAGAAACGTCAACTGCGGGGTGACATGATAGAGGTTTACAAGATTATTCATGGGATGGAGAAGGTAGAGAAAGAAGTACTTTTCTCCCTTTCTCACAATACAAGAACTCGTGGGCATTCAATGAAATTGCTGAGCAGTCAGGTTAAAACGGATAAAAGGAAGTACTTTTTCACTCAAAGGGTGATTAACATGTGGAATTCACTGCCACAGGAGGTGGCGGCGGCTACAAGCATAGCCAGCTTCAAGAGGGGATTGGATAAAATAAGGAGCAGAGATCCGTCAGTGGCTATTAGCCACAGTGAGTGTGTGTGTGTGTGTATATATATATATAATTTACCTTTTAACATGTCACATACATACGATATAGTTTGCCATTAGAAGAAAAAATACATTAAAATATAGCGGAAGATGGGTTTAGTACATGAATTCCAGCCATTGCTTGAATTCCCCCAGCTCGCCACCTCCCCGATTGATTTCACCGCTGAACCACTCTTTACTTTTGCCCAGTTGGCGCCCATCCCTTCGAGCAGCTGCAAAGACGCCCCCTAATCATACAACCCTTCTCTTTTTGTCCTTTCCAGAATACATTCAGAAATATGCAACAGAGGAAGCACTCAAAGAGCAGGAAGAAGGAACCGGGGACAGCTCTTCGGAGAGTTCCATGTCTGACTTTTCAGAAGATGAGGCCCAGGATATGGAATTGTAGTAAACGAGGTGCCCTGCTTTTCAGAGAGACTCTTGACTTCCTTTAACCGTGCGCTGAGAAGCAGACAATAATATTCATATTTAAACAAAAGCAATTTTTTATTACTAAACAAGGTTTTTATGAATAATAGCATTGAGATATATATATACATATATATATATCACCCTTTAGATCTTGATTTCTTGGTCATTTCTCAGAACCCGACAAAGTGCATTGTAGCGCATCCTCCCACATTCCACTTCGGTAGCCGTTAACGCAACCCAGACCGCATGCGCACGCCTCCTGCTCTCACAGATGTTTCCATTTCGAGCTTAAATCGACTCGCGGGCGACCGAACTCGTCAGCCTAAAACAGCTACTTTGCTAGGGAAGGTCTTGATGTGTCCCCTTTTGCCTTTTCTTTTTAATAATGTTAAAAATTAAGGGTTCCAAAGACGGCAAACGCCCCAGGATGCAAAAATGGAACGGCACTTTCAGAACGGAGAGAGAAAGGAAATCGGGGGAACGTATTCTAGAGAGATTAGGCAGTGAAATCAAAGATGCTCTTTCAGATCAACGGGGCTTCTCGTACTTCGAATGGAGTTGCATTTTTAAAAAAAACAACGAAACCCGACCGCCTGAAAGCCTGAAGTTGTCCGAAGAATCGTTTTTACAAACCAGCTTGGATTTTCGATACATTTTTTTTGCATGGACTTTTCTGTCTGCCTCTGAGGCCCGTTGCAATTGGTTGGCTTGGAGAACCTTTAAATACCTGCATCGAGACCATAAAGTCACCTTATTGGTCCGGATTTGGAGAGTCTTTTTTTTTTTCCCTTTTCTTTTGAAGGGACGCCAAGCGACTGTTATCCAAAGTTTGGCTCAGTTTGCCTGGAGGTACCTCATGCCCAACCCGTTTTGATCCTGGTTTTGAAAATGCCAACAGTTGTCTTAAAAATATATATATATTCCCCCTTCTGATGTTACTTTGCTTTGTGAGCTATTTGCTGCCGGAGAGGGTCTTCTCGAAAGCGCGGAGCCCATATCCAGTTCATTTGGCTCCCTGGGCCGCCGATCACGACACCATCAGCACGCACATGTTCTTCCGCAGGTCACTAGCACCCTTCCTGCGAGGTGGTACAACAGACCAGACAATCGAGGAGCATCCGATTGGGGGGAGGGGGGGCAGAGAGGTGATTTCGTGCCGCTAGGAAATTGCTGACGTGTGCTGACTTGATAGATTCTTCAGATGGGGGGGGGGTGTGAAAGGTTTTATTCTGGTGTATTTTGAACACGTGGAAGTTCTTCTCTCTCTTCTTCCTCCTCTCCCCCCCCCCCTTCCCCATGTAATGATAAGAGTGCCTCTTATCAAAGATTGCCTACCTGAGAGATGTTTGTTGATACTTGAATATGGCAAGAGACGCTGGATTTCCAGTCTGGATTGTTGCTTCTGTTCTTTCGATAAAATGTTTTTTGGGACAGGATGTGTTTGAAGGGTGGGAAGAGGAGGGAGTTTTTTTTTTGGGGGGGGGTGCAGTCCCTGGGACCAGGGGCACGGAATTTAACCTGGGGTTGACTCGAGCAGAACATAGAATGTTAAACTACACTCAATGCATTTGTCTTCTGTTTTGCTCTTTGAACAGCAGTGGGACGGGCGGGAGGGGGGGGGAGGAAGAACGTACCAATCCTTAAAGCATAATCGATTTGCTTTTTTTTCTCGCCCTCTTCTTTTTTGGAAACATCTTTATGTAGACTTTTTTTTCCCCTTTTGGCATGATTATTTTCCTTCAATAAAGCAAAAAAGCATACCGAGAATTGGAATTCCAGGCATGAAGCGAAAACAAAACCAAATCAGGAAAGTGAAGTTCTTTTTCTTTCTTTCTAATTAAAAGAAGCAGCAATGAAACGGGGCTTAGTGGTTAATTGCCGAGCAGAACTTCTCTGCTCCAGCCGGCGTGGCATAGCAGAGAGTTGAGCGTTAACTGTGGAAAAGGTAAGGGTGTTCCGTAGCTTTAAGCTTAGCCAGATCTTTGATTGGGCGGGGTGGGGGGTGAGAACTGGGCTTCTGCTGTAGAGGGCGGGGTATCCCCGTGTGTGCCCTGCTTTGAGTGATGATTCTTGGGTGTCCTTCAGGCCTCGACTGAAACGCTTGGGGTGTGGCAGGGGTGGCGGCGACATCGATTTAAAACAAAAAATAAAATTGTATTTTTTCAGCATTGTACATAGAAAAGATTAGCATTCTAATTCCTTTTTCTTCATCCAGGTAACCTTTTTTTAAAAAAATTCAGTCCTAACTTTGCGATCAGATGTCAACACTAAATTGACCGTTGGATGCACAAAACTTCCCCCACCGCCCCAAGCCTCTGCGTCTTCCACCCAAACCACGACTGCAGAGTTGTGGTTTTTTGCCCTTTGCCGCGTTCCGCTCACACTACCAGTAAGGGTTGTGATCCTCCCGTCTTTTTTTTAAATCTAAACTCCCTTTTGGATGGGGGAAACCACCATCTCGATACGTAGCGTTCTGCCCCTTTGCCGTCTCAGTGACCAACGAAGCACACCGATTTATATTCCACTTTCCCTTCCGCCGGTCTCCCGAGCCCGTCCTCCCGTTAGCTCTTCCTTTTTTTTTACATCATCTGTCGTTTCTAGTTGAAAAGAGAGCACGGGGCATGGTCAGAGGTCACCTAAGCTAAGCTAAGCACAGGTTGGAGCCCCAGCTCGGTCAGGCTAATCGGCGATCGTCAACAGGCCGCAGAGACGAAACTCCTCGGCCTGGGAGCTTCGTTTCCGCAACGGTGCATCGGCCACGTTTTAAGCGCGTATCGACGAAAGTCCATGGCCGCTTGCGCAAAACCCCTTGCGTTTGCGGTCACTCAATGT
Organism: Heteronotia binoei; assembly: GCF_032191835.1. Classification (NCBI taxonomy): domain Eukaryota; kingdom Metazoa; phylum Chordata; class Lepidosauria; order Squamata; family Gekkonidae; genus Heteronotia; species Heteronotia binoei. Next base: position 126,748,261 of record NC_083230.1, read on the forward strand.
TCCCCAACTCTTACAACCAAGCTGGGGGAGGATTTGTTTGCGGCAAAAGGCCCAGGGGAAGTCTCTCGCCTTTGGTTCTCGCCTCTGGCTTTCAGCCACCGGCTGCGGAGCGGATTCTGATAGCAGAGGTGGATTTTGGGAGTATCCAGGAACGACGCTTGCAGCCCCATCCGCGTACCACCCTGGGAGATGGGCGGCGGATCTGGGGACTCTTGGTTTATATATATATATATATATATATATATATATATATATATATATATATATATATATATATATATATATATAAATATCTCTATATATTTTCTTTTCTTTTTTGGCTTCCTCTCGCTCGTCTCGAAGCAAACCACCCGTGCCGCACGAGAAACGGCCGTTTTATTTTACTGACTGTATTTGGTACATATTGTGTGAATACTAGAAAAGATTTTTAAAAGGGGGCGTCCCGCCCCTTCCATTTGAGTCTGAGCTCTCTTTTTTCCCCCCGCCTCTTTCTTCCTTCTCCTCCTCTTCCTCCTCCTCCTCTTTTGCATTGTGATGATGTAGTGGGCATGCCTGGAGCCACGGCCAATGCCTCTTCGAAGAACTATAACCTCTCGAAATAGTTGTGTATAATTAAAAGAAACTGTAAAACTTTTTTTAAAAATAAAAGATGTATATACCTTGGGCCCGCGACTGATAATTGCCCTGCAGGGAGTAGGTCTCGGGTTCGTCCAAAAACTGGCCACCGCGCGAACCTGTCCCAGGTTCGGCGCCCATCCTTTCCCCTCACCCTTTTGTGCGTCAGTAGGGGCACACCTGGAAGTGTTCCAGAGCTAGTGGTGGTTCACAGCTGGTCCTTACCCTTGGGGGCACCCCAGTAGGGGTCAGGAAGAAGGCGGAGAAAGAAGAAGAATTGCAGATTTATACCTCGCCCTTCTCTGAATCAGAGACTCTGAGCGGCTTACAAGCTCCTTTACCATCTTCCCCAACAACAAACACCCTGTGACGTAGGTGGGGCTGAGAGAGCTCTCACAATCTCCGTTAAACATGCAGCCCGGGGGCTGGATCGCCCCTGGAGGGCTCTATCAGGCCCCCAAGTGACTGGTTGTCATCTGCTTCCTTCTCCCTCTCTCTTGCTTCCTTCTGCATCACAGCTTGCTTTGCCAGGCTTGCTCAATCACACAGGAGCTACAGAGCAAAGCCTCTTATTTTTTTCCATTTGCTTCTCCCTTGGGGAGAAAAGGGGACGAGGGAAGAGCTTGGTTTGCCAGGCACTCTCAATCGCACAGCAGAGCTACTGAGCCAAACCTCCCTTCGATTAGCTGAGGTTCCTCCCCCTCGTCCGCTAGGGAGAGAGGGAAAGAGCCAGAGCTTCCTTTGCCCAGTTCCCTGGATCCTACGAGAGAGATACAAAGAAAGCACCTTTAAGACCAAGTGCTCATGTTTTAAGCATGTTCTAAGTTCTTTAATCTTTGTGTTTGTCTGTGTCCTTCATAAAGTTTATATCTCTGCTACCTGGAATTATGTTTCATGGCATGTATGGCCCAGCCCGAGAAGGTCTCATTTATGTCGTAACAAATAAGTTTGACACCTCCGATTTTATCCCCTAAAACGAGGTACATGATTTTTCTTTCTCCCTGCCGTATCTGAGGAAGTGAAATCTTCGTCACAAAAAACACCCCTTAGGCTGGAGTAAAGATTGTTAGTCCATAAGGTCTCTGACCTGGGGAGTGCAGGCCAACCAGTCTTGGAAGCGAAGCAGGGTCAAATGAAGTTCAACGTGGCCAAGTGCAAAGTAATGCCCATTGGGGCCAAAAATCCTAACTATAAATACGAGTCGATGAGGTGTGAACTGGCAGAGACTGACCAAGAGAGAGATCTTGGGGTCGTGGTAGAGAACTCACTGAAAATGTCAAGACAGTGTGCGTTTGCAATAAAAAAAGGCCAACGCCATGCTGGAAATAATTAGGAAGGGAATTGAGAACAAATCAGCCAGTATCATAATGCCCCTGTATAAATCGAGGGGGCGACCTCATTTGTTGTACTGTGTACAGTTCTGGTCACCGCACCTCAAAAAAGATATGAAAAGTGCAGAAAAGGGCAACTAGAATGATTAAAGGGTTGGAACACTTTCCCTATGAAGAAAGGTTAAAACGCTTGGGGCTCTTTAGCTTGGAGAAACGTTGACTGCGGGGTGACATAATAGAGATTTACAAGATGATGCATGGGATAGAGAAAGTAGAGAAAGAAGTCCTTTTCTCCCTTTCTCACAATACAAGAACTTGTGGACATTCGATGAAATTGCTCAGCAGTCGGGTTAGGATAAAAGGAAGTCCTTCACCCAAAGGGTGATTAACATGTGGAATTCACTACCACAGGAGGTGGTGACGGCTGCAAGCATAGCTTCAAGAGGAGACTGGATCAACATCTGGAGCAGAGGTCCATCAGTGGCTATTAGCCACAAGGTATAGATGAAACTCTCTGGGACAGCGATGCTCTATTCTTGGTGCTTGGGAGGGGGAGAACAGTGGGAGGGCTTCCGGTGTTCTGGCCCCACTGGTGAACCTCCTGATGGCGACTGGTTTTTTGGCCACGGTGTGACACAAGAGTGTTGGACTGGATGAGCCATTGACCTGATTCAACATGGCTTCTCTTATGTTCTTATGTGACACAGAGTGTTGGACTGGATGGGCCACTGGCCTGATCCAACAGGGCTTCTCTTATGTTCTTCTGTGACACAGAGTATTGGACTGGAGGGGCCACTGGCCTGATCCAACATGGCTTCTCTTATGTTCTGTGACACAGAGTGTTGGAGTGGATGGGCCATTGGCCTGATCCAACATGGCTTCTCTTCTGTTCTTATGTGACACAGAGTGTTGGGCTGGATGGGCCACTGGCCTGATCCAACATGGCTTCTCTTATGTTCTTATGTGACACAGAGTGTTGGACTGGATGGGCCACTGGCCTGATCCAACAGGGCTTCTCTTATGTTCTTCTGTGACACAGAGTGTTGGACTGGAGGGGCCACTGGCCTGATCCAACATGGCTTCTCTTATGTTCTGTGACACAGAGTGTTGGAGTGGATGGGCCATTGGCCTGATCCAACATGGCTTCTCTTCTGTTCTTATGTGACACAGAGTGTTGGGCTGGATGGGCCACTGGCCTGATCCAACATGGCTTCTCTTATGTTCTTATGTGACACAGAGTGTTGGACTGGATGGGCCACTGGCCTGATCCAACAGGGCTTCTCTTATATTCTTATGTGACACAGAGTGTTGGACTGGAGGGGCCACTGGCCTGATCCAACATGGCTTCTCTTATGGTCTTATGTGGTTGTTATTTGGACGGGAGACCTCCAAGGGAGTCCGGGCGGGGAGGGGTTGCTACGCAGAAGCAGGCAATGGCCAACCACCTATGCGCATCCTGCATTGTGCAGGGGGTTAGACTAGATGACCCTGGAGGTCCCTTCCAACTCTTATGATTCTATGATTCTATCTCTTGCCTTGAAGACTCTACAAGATCATTGTATAAGTCAGCTGCGACTTCATTTTGCATTACGTCTCTCTCTGTCAGAGCACCAAAGTGAAGGGGATCTATTACTTTTTCTGTACAAGACACCGCTATTTCTCTTTTTTAATTCCACTCAGATCCCAGGTGGGAAATGGTGCTGGAAGGTGAAACTTCGAAGATTTGCATCGAACTGGCTGGGGTGTGCATGCGCGGTTTTCCACAGGGCCTCACAGAGATGTATTTTTTTTGTATCCCACTTGGGAGAAAACAGCTTACAGTACAAAAAAGAAGATACACAGTAAACAGGAGCAAGTGGAAGTGGGGGGGGGGGGGGCTTTGGAGTACGAAGCAAGTGTTCCTTTCTTTCCGGCTCCGTTTCCTAAGCCGAAGAATCGAAATGCATCCACTTCTGCTGAACAGGCAGGTGGTTAACCACCTTTGGATCATTTTTGTAAAAAAGACTTTGGCAGCAGCTGCCATTACAGCACAAGCATCATTGTTGTGCGAATGTAGGTAAGTCAGGCTCCGCCTACTACAGCGGCCATTTTGGGGCTGTGCCCATCACATGTCAAAAATCAGGGATATTTTTTGAAACAGAAATGCAGTTTCAGCTGGCTTGGCATCAGTGGGTGTGGCCTAATTTGCAAATGAGTTCCTGCTAGGGCTTTTCTACCCCAAAAAGCCCTGTGTGAGATAGTGATGTCAGGGGGTGTGTCCTAATATGCAAATGACATCCTGCTGGGCTTTTTCTTAAAAAAAAGCCCTAAGTGGAAACAATGGTGATGTCAGCGGGTGTGATCTAATATACAAATGAGATCTAACCGGGCGTTTTCTATGAAAAAGCCCCATGTGGAAACAATGGTGATGTCAGGGATGTGGCCCAATATGCAAATGATGATGATATTGGATTTATATCCCGCCCCCCACTCCGAAGAGTCTCAGAGCGGCTCACAATCTCCTTTACCTTCCCCCCTCCGCAACAGACACCCTGTGAGGTGGGTGGGGCTGGAGAGGGGTCTCACAGCAGCTGCCCTTTCAAGGACAAGCTCTGCCAGAGCTCTGGCTGACCCAAGGCCATGCCAGCAGGTACAAGTGAAGGAGTGGGGAATCAAACCCAATTCTCCCAGGTAAGAGAGCTATGGCTGACCAAAGGCCATTCCAGCAGGTGCAAGTGGAGAAGTGGGGAATCAAACCCGGTTCTCCCAGATAAGAGAGCTATGGCTGACCCAAGGCCATTCCAGCAGGTCAAGTGGAGGAGTGGGGAATCAAACCCAGTTCTCCCAGATAAGAGAGCTCTGGCTGACCCAAGGCCATTCCAGCAGGTGCAAGTGGAGGAGTGGGGAATCAAACCCAATTCTCCCAGGTAAGAGAGCTATGGCTGACCAAAGGCCATTCCAGCAGGTGCAAGTGGAGAAGTGGGGAATCAAACCCGGTTCTCCCAGATAAGAGCTATGGCTGACCCAAGGCCATTCCAGCAGGTCAAGTGGAGGAGTGGGGAATCAAACCCAGTTCTCCCAGATAAGAGAGCTCTGGCTGACCCAAGGCCATTCCAGCAGGTGCAAGTGGAGGAGTGAGAAATCAAACCCGATTCTCCCAGATAAGAGAGCTATGGCTGACCGAAGGCCATTCCAGCAGCTGCAAGTGGAGGACTGGGAAATCCATCCTGGTTCTCCGAGATAAGAGAGCTATGGTTGACCCAAGGCCATTCCAGCAGCTGCAGTGGAGGAGTGGGGAATCCAACACGGTTCTCCCAGATAAGAGAGCTATGGCTGACCCAAGGCTATTCCAGCAGCTGCAGTGGAGGAGTGGGGAATCAAACCCAGTTCTCCCGGATAGGAGTCCGCACACTTCACCACTACACCAAACTGACTCTCCAGCTGGGATCCAGCTGGGCTTTTTCTACAAAAAAGCTCTGTGTGGAAACAATGGTGATGTCAGGGGGAGGTGGCCTAATATGTAAGAGTTCTTGCTGGGCTTTTTCTACCAAAAATAGCCCTGCAAATGCTCAAAAAGGTTGCGGACCCCTGGACTAGATGCTGGCCGCTTGAAGCCTTGCCAGCCCACTTTTCTTGGTTTCGCTTTTTCTCAACAAGGCTTCAACGAGCACCGTTCATTGAATAAGCAATCTGATCTTTGCTCATGAGGACTAGCATCTTGCACTACAGGGCTTGGCTCTTTCTTTAAAAGCCCCTGGATTGCTGGGGTGGAATTCTAGCAGGAGCTCCTCTGCATGTTAGGCCACACACCCCTGATGTAGCCAATCCTCCAAGAGCTTACAAAAAAGAGCCTTTTTGTTAATTGCAAATGCAATTGTGGGTTGTATCAACAGAAGTCTAGTGTCCAGATCACGTGAAGTGATGGTATCACTTTGTTCTGCTCTGGTAAGACCTCACCTGGAGTCTTGTGTTCCGTTTTGGGCACCACCTTTTAAGAAGGACATAGACAAGCTGGAACGGGTCCTGAGGAGGGCGACAAAGATGGTGAAGAAAGGTTGAAAGAGCTGGGGATGTTTAGCCTGGAGAGGAGGTGGCTGAGAGATGATATGATCACCAAGTCCTTGAAGGGCTGTCCTATAGAGGATGGTGCAGAATTGTTTTCTGTGGCCCCAGAAGGTAGAACCAGAACCAACAGGTTGAAATTAAATCCAAAGAGTTTCCGGCTCAACATTAGGAAGAACTTCCTGACCATTAGAGCGGTTCCTCAGTGGAACAAGCTTCCCTGGGAGGTGGTGGGCTCTCCTTCCTTGGAGTTTTTTCAACGAAGGCTAGATGGCCATCTGACAGCAATGAAGATCCTGTGATTTTAGGGGGAGGTGTTTGTAAGTTTCCTGCACTGTGCAGGGGGGTTGGACCAGATAACCCTAGAGGTCCTTTCCAACTCTATGATTCTATGAGTTAGAGCGGTTCCTCAGTGGAACAGGCTTCCTCAGGAGGTGGTGGGCTCTCCTTCCTTGGAGGTTTTTAAACAGAGGCTGGATGACCATCTGACAGTGATGAAGATCCTGTGAATTTATGGGGAGGTGTTTGTGAGTTTCCTGCATTGTGCAGGGGGTTGGACTAGATGACCCTAGAGATCCCTTCCAACTCTATGAATCTATATTCTATTAGGAAGAACTTCCTGACTGTTAGAGCGATTCCTCAGTGGAACAGGCTTCCTCGGGAGGTGGTAGGCTCTCCTTCCTTGGAGTTTTTTAAACAGAGGCTGGATGACCATCTGACAGCAATGAAGATCCTATGAATTTAGGGGGAGGTGTTTGTGAGTTTCCTGCATTGTGCAGGGGTTGGACTAGACCCTAAAGGTCCCTTCCAACTCTATGATTCTATAAGTTAGAGCGGTTCCTCAGTGGAACAGACTTCCTCGGGAGGTGGTGGGCTCTCCTTCCTTGGAGGTTTTTCAACAGAGGCTAGATGGCCATCTGACAGCGATGAGGATCCTGTGAATTTAGGGGGCGGGGTTTGTGACTTTCCTGCATTGTGCAGGGGGTGGACTAGATGACCCTGGAGATCCCTTCCAACTCTTTGATTCTGTCAAGGGCAGGCCTTGGATACAGTGGGAGCTCACAGGAGCGCACCTCCTGAACCTTTCTGCGGTTCCCACCTCCTCCTGAGACTTCCACCTCCTTGTCCATTGACTCGTAAGTGCAGCTGCATAACAATCCCTGGATGAGCTCCACCACCTGTTTTTCTACAAAACGACCCCTGATCAGGGCTGTGTGGCCTAATATGCAAAGGAGCTCCTGCTAGAATTCCACCCCTGCCCAGATGCATCGAAAGGTTGTGATCGCAGCCAAGACCTTCAAGAGTTTCATCACCGCTTGCTGTTGATCGAAGGTGCCACGGGATTCAAACTTTGTTCTGCTACCGATTAAGAACGTTTGCACCGATGAAGAACCCAGGCCAGCCCGATCTCATCATGTCTCGGAAGCTAAGCAGGGTCAGCTCTGGTTAGTACTTGGATGGGAGACTTCCAGGGAATACCCAGTCGAGAGGGCAGGGGCAGGCTCTATTCAGCCACCTTCCTGAATATCCTCCACGCCCCCAGTAGGGATCAGGCTAGGCTATGCATGGCCAAACTGTGGCTCTGGAGCCACAGGTGGCCCTTCCACACATATTGTGCGGCTCTCGAAGCCCTCACCACCCCATCAGCTGACTTGGAGAAGGCATTTCTCTCTTTAAATCACTTCTGCAAGCCAAGCCAGCCAGTGGCTTGGAGAACGCAGTTAAACTTGCTTTCTTTCCACCTCTAGCTCCCTCCTCCCATCTATTTGCCTAGCTGCCTCCCCCCCTCCCATGTCTTGCAGCTCTCAAACATCTGACATTCATGTCTTCCAGCTCTCAAACATCTGATGTTCATGTCTTGTGGCTCTCAAACATCTGACGTTCATGTCTTGTGGCTCTCAAAGATTTGATGTTTACGTCTTGCGGCTCTCAAAGATTTGATGTTTATGTCTTGCGGCTCTCAAACATCTAACATTCACGTCTTGCAGCTCTCAAACATCTGACATTCACGTCTTGTGGCTCTCAAACATCTGACATTCACGTCTTGCAGCTCTCAAAGATTTGATGTTCATGTCTTGCAGCTCTCAAACATCTGACGTCTTGCAGCTCTCAAACATCTGATGTTCACGTCTTGCAGCTCTCAAACATCTGACGTCTTGCAGCTCTCAAACATCTGATGTTTATTCTGTGTGGCTCTTTTGTTAAGCAAGTTGGGTCACCCCTGGACTAAGCTGTGCTTGTCCAGGTGAGGGAATGTATTAACCTTTTCAGTTTTTACGTCAGTCCAGACAAAACAAGGGAAGAGCAATCTCTTCTCACTCCTCGTCTAGCCAACTGGCTACATCAATAACACCTTCTCACGTACCGGCAGGCGTGTCTTTCCCTCTACACGTCCACTCTCAAACGCAAGCCTCTTCCACTGCTCCGCTCAGACGCATTTCACTCCCAGAGATCTGTAGGTAAGCCACGTAGTCTTCGACCGACACTTCTCCGAAGCATTATGCGCTGGATCTGCAAGCTAGCAGGGAAGCAAAAGCTGGCAAAGCCGTGCTGCAGTCTTCGTTTCAATAACTAAAAGGTGAGAACACCCCACCTCCTAGCAGTGCAGCTTGGTGAAATATCCACAAGAGACCATACAGAAGACCATTTTACAAACAACAGCTACAGTCAAGCACGAACCTGTTTTAAACATTGTGTACACACTGGCACCACTAGTGGACCTTCTAGTGGCACCTGGGTTTTGGCCACTGTGTGACACAAAAGTGTTAGACTGGATGGGCCATTGGCCTGATCCAACATGACTCTTCTTATGTGACACAGAGTGTTGGACTGGATGGGCCATTGGCCTGATCCAACATGGCTTCTCTTATGTGACACAGAGTGTTGGACTGGATGGGCCATTGGCCTGATCCAACATGACTCTTCTTATGTGACACAGAGTGTTGGACTGGATGAGCCATTGGCCTGATCCAACATGGCTTCTCTTATGTGACACAGAGTGTTGGACTGGATGGGCCATTGGCCTGATCCAACATGGCTCTTCTTATGTGACACAGAGTCTTGGACTGGATGAGCCATTGGCCTGATCCAACATGGCTTCTCTTATGTGACACAGAGTGTTGGACTGGATGGGCCATTGGCCTGATCCAACATGGCTCTTCTTATGTGACACAGAGTCTTGGACTGGATGAGCCATTGGCCTGATCCAACATGGCTTCTCTTATGTTCTTATGTGACACAAGAGTGTTGGACTGGATGAGCCATTGGTCTGATCCAACGTGACTTCTCTTATGTGACACAAGAGTGTTGGACTGGATGAGCCATTGGTCTGATCCAACGTGACTTCTCTTATGTGACACAAGAGTGTTGGACTGGATGAGCCATTGGTCTGATCCAACAGGGCTTCTCTTATGTTCTTATGTGACACAAGAGTGTTGGACTGGATAAGCCATGGGCCTGATCCAACATGGCTTCTCTTACGTTCTTATGTGACACAGTGTGTTGGACTGGAGGGGCCACTGGCCTGATCCAGCATGGCTTCTCTTATGTTCTTCTGTGACACAGAGTGCTGGACTGGAGGCGCCACTGGCCTGATCCAACATGGCTTCTCTTATGTTCTTATGTGACACAGAGTGTTGGACTGGATGGGCCATTGGCCTGATCCAACATGGCTTCTCTTATGTTCTTATGTGACACAGAGTGTTGGACTGGAGGGGCCATTGGCCTGATCCAACATGGCTTCTCTTATGTTCTTATGTGACACAGAGTGTTGGACTAGAGGGGCCCCTGGCCAGATCCAACATGGCTCCTCTTATGTTCTTATGTCTGAGGCAATTTTGCTCTGTCTTCTTGGTGTTTGGGGAGGGGGGCAACAGTGCGAGGGCTTCTGGAGTTCTGGCCCTGCTAGTGGACCTCCTGATGGTCCCCAAGTTTTGGCCACTGTGTTACACAGACTGTTGGACTGGAGGGGCCACTGGCCTGATCCAACATGGCTTCTCTTATGTTCTTGGTGGCTTTTAGCCACAAGGCCAAGAGGGAACATTGTGTCTGGGGCACTGATGCTCTGTACTCTTGGTGCTTGTGGGGCAACAGTGGGAGGGTTTCTGGAGATGAGGCCCCCCTGGTGGACCTCCTGATGGCCCCCGGGTTTTAGCCACTGTGTGACACAAAAGTGTTAGACTGGAGGGGCCACTGGCATAAGAACATAAGAGAAGCCTTGTTGGATCAGGCCAATGGCCCATCCAGTTCAACACTCTGTGTCACACAGTGGCCAAAAAAACCAGGTGCCATCAGGAGGTCCATCAGTGGGGCCAGGACACTAGAAGCCCTCCCACTGTTGCCTCCCCCCAAGCACCAAGAATACAGAGCATCACTGCCCCAGACAGAGAGTTCCAACAACACGCTGTGGCTAATAACCACTGATCGACCTCTGCTCCAGATGTTGATCCAATCCCCTCTTGAAGCTGGCTATGCTTGCAGCCGCCACCACCTCCTGTGGCAGTGAATTCCATGTGTGAATCACCCTTTGGGTGAATGTTGTGTGTGCGGACTCTGTGTTTCATGTTATGGGTGAGTTTTGGAGCCTCTAGGACGGAGCTTGGGGACATGGAAACAATCAGAAGCAGGATCCAAATCCCTGCTGCCCCGGACCAATCACCAGGCCCCTGATGGTTCAAACGACCCAATGACATTCCAGCGCAGGAACTCTTGTGTGTGTATAGTTGGCGCAGTTGAGCAGTCTTAGTTGTCCATAATGACCATGCTATAATCACTAAAGAGGAGCTGTGATCGATTGCAAGGAGCGTCCTCATGTATCGAACCCGCTATTTAACAATGAAGTAGTTGGCCGGATCCAACAGGGCTTCTCTTGTGTTCTTACGGTTTCCCCCCCCCCCCAAGCAAGGTGTATTCAACACTTCCTGCTCTAGGTTTGCCAGTCTCCAGGTGGGGGCAGGGGATCCCCCGGTTTGAAGGCCCTCCCCCCACTTCAGGGTTATCAGAAAGAGGGGAGGGAGGGGAAAGGGAAATGTCTGCTGCGCACTCCGTTCTTCCCTATGGAGACTGATTCCCATAGGGAATAATGGAGAATTGATCTGTGGGTATCTGAGGCTATGGGGGGCCCCTGTTTTTTTGGGTAGAGGCACCAAATTTTCCGTATAGCATCCAACGCCTCTCCTCAAAATACCCCCCAGGTTTCAAAACGATTGGACCAGGGGGTCCATTTCTATGAGCCCCCAAAGAAGGTGCCTCAATCCTTCATTATTTCCAATAGAGGGAAGGCATTTAAAAGGCGTGAGGTCCCTTTAAATGTGATGGCCAGAACTCCCTTTGGAGTTCAGTGATGCTTGTCACAACCTCGCTCCTGGCTCCAGCCCCAAAGTCTCCTGGCTCAACCCTCAGTCTCCTGGCTCCACCCCCAAAGTCTCCTGGCTCCACCCCCAACGTTTCCTGGTTCCATCCCCTATGTCTCCTGGCTCCACCCCCAAAGTCCCCAGATATTTCTTGAATTGGACTTGGCAACCCTAGGCATATCTGGGCTGGATCAGGGCTGGATCTAGGGGGGGGCAAAGGGGGGGGTGCTTGCCCTGGGTGCCAACGGAGGGGGGCACCAAAGTGGACATGGAGTCCATTGCATTCTATGGGACCATAAGACAGAATGGCCCAAAAGGGGGTGTCATTTTTTTAATTTTGCCCCCCCTCAAAAAACATGTAGATCCGGTCCTGGGTAGCGTGGACACAGGAGGGGATTCTGGATCCCTTCTGGTGCCTTCCCTTCATTGCGCCCCCTTCCCCCAAGCAGTCACTCGGGTGCTTTGCCTGGAGAACCGGACCGAGCCAGCGGCGCCATCCTTTGCGGGGTCTGAATGCTGTCGTAAAGCGTCCCAAGGACGCGTGCAAAAACGGCGGCATATGCTTCCGTCTGCCAGCAGGTGTCGCTGTTTTCTCATAAAACCTCGAAAAGGTGGCACGGACTCGTCTCCATTCAAGGGTGTGAGACTCAAAAGGTGTGGATCTCGACCGCACCCATCTCTTGATAGTGGCACAATTGAGAAGAAGCTCAGATACACAGAAGGGCCCACCCCAAATGCAGCTCGAGGCATCTGACGAAGAGAGCTGTGTTTCTCTAAAGCTCATGCTACAATAAAATTTGTCAGTCTTCATGGTGCTACTATCTTGCATCTGACGAAGAGAGCTGTGTTTTGCTAAAGCTCATGCTACAAAAAAATTTGTCTTAAAGGTGCTACAGGACTCTACTATATTGCATCTGATGTAGAGAGCTCTTCTGATGTTCTTCTGATCCAGCAGGGCTCTTCTGATGTTCTTATGAAGGCCTCAGCCTCTCTGCCCTGTTGTTGGCTCTCCAGAGGAACTGATTGGCCATTGTGTGAGACAGGAGGCTGGACTAGATGGACCCTCCCTGGTCTGATCCAGCAGGGCTCTTCTGAGGTTCTTATGGAGGCCTCAGCCTCTCTGCCCTGTTGTTGGCCCTCCAGAGGAACTGGTTGACCACTGGGTGAGACAGGAGGCTGGACTAGATGGACCGTCATTGGTCTGATCCAGCAGGGCTCTTCTGAAGTTCTTATGGAGACCTCGGCCTCTCTGCCCTGTTGTTGGCCTTTCAGAGGAACTGGTTGGCCACTGCGTGAGACAGGAGGCTGGATTAGATGGACCCTCCCTGCTCTGATCAAACAGGTCTCTTTTGATGTTCTTAATGAGTTTGGTGGAAGGCTCAAAGTTCACACAGGAAAGGAAAGGTCCCCTGTGCAAGCGTCAGTCGTTTCCAACTCTGGGGTGATGTCGCATCATTCACGGCAGACTTTTTACGGGGTGGTTTGTCCTTGCCTTCCCTAGTCATCTACGCTTCCCCCCAGCAAGCCGGGTTCTCATTTTACTGACCTCAGGAGGATGGAAGGCTGAGTCAACCTTGAGCCGGCTACCTGAATCCAGCTTCCGTTCCGTTCAGCAAAGCTCACATGCAGGGATCCAATCGGCCACCAGATGGCAGTCAAGCACCATTTACACAGCTCTGGAAATGCAGGGCCCCATGGCAGGTAAAATAGGAGGAAAGATTAGGGTTAGAATGCTGTGGGTTTGGGGATGCCATCTGAGTATTGGTTACTGTAGTTTTCAGTAAAGCTTTCATTTTTTAAACTTGATTTATTGAATAAAGTCAACCCTTATGTTGTAATCCAGCCTGAGCGCGCTTGCGGGGACGGCGGGATAGAAATCAAATAAATACAAAAAACAAGAGTCCTGGTTAAGGGGTTTTTAAAAAACAAAAACAAAACCCTTATCTGGCAGTTAAAACAATGCAAAGTATAAAACCCAGTGAAGGGCTGGCCAATTTACAGAGAGAGAGAGAGAGAGAGAGAGAGAGAAAACATGAATATATGAAGCTGCCTCACACTGAATCAGACCCCTCTTGGTCCATCAAAGTCAGGCCAGTGGCCCATCCAGTCCAACACTCTGTGTCACACAAGAACATCAGAGAAGCCATGTTGGATCAGGCCAATGGCCCATCCAGTCCAACACTCTGTGTCACATAAGAACAGAAGAGAAGACATGTTGGATCAGGCCAGTGGCCCATCCAGTCCAACTCTCTGTGTCACAGAAGAACATAAGAGAAGCCCTGTTGGATCAGGCCAATGGCTCATCCAGTCCAACACTCTGTGTCACAGAAGAACATAAGAGAAGCCATGTTGGATCAGGCCAATGGCCCATCCAGTCCAACACTCTGTGTCACATAAGAACAGAAGAGAAGACATGTTGGATCAGGCCAGTGGCCCATCCAGTCCAACTCTCTGTGTCACAGAAGAACATAAGAGAAGCCCTGTTGGATCAGGCCAATGGCTCATCCAGTCCAACACTCTGTGTCACAGAAGAACATAAGAGAAGCCATGTTGGATCAGGCCAATGGCCCATCCAGTCCAACACTCTGTGTCACATAAGAACAGAAGAGAAGCCATGTTGGATCAGGCCAGTGGCCCATCCAGTCCAACACTCTGTGTCACATAAGAACATAAGAGAAGCCATGTTGGATCAGGCCAGTGGCCCATCCAGTCCAACACTCTGTGTCACATAAGAACATAAGAGAAGCCATGTTGGATCAGGCCAGTTGCCCATCCAGTCCAACTCTCTGTGTCACAGAAGAACATAAGAGAAGCCCTGTTGGATCAGGCCACCCGTGGGAAGGGCGGGATATAAATTCTAAATAAATAAAATAAAATAATAATAAATAAATAAATAAAAAAGAACATAAGAGAAGCCATGTTCAATCAGGCCAATGTCCCTTCCAGTCCAACACTCTGTGTCACAAAGTGGCCAAAACTCAGGAGCCATCAGGAGGTCCATCAGTTGAGCCTGGACACTAGAAGCCCTCCCACTGTTGCCCCCCAAGCACCAAGAAATCAGAGCATCACTGCCCTAGACAGAGCCTTCCATCTAGACCAGGGGTGGGGAACCTTTTTTCTGCCAAGGGCCATATGGATATTTATAACATCATTCGCAGCCCATAAAAAAACTATCAACTTAAAAAACTGTGCTCCGCCAAGGGAGAATGATTCAGGCCAGCAACATTAATACAAATAATTGTTTTTCTATTTGAAGTCATGTGGGGAGTCCCTAATTTGGCACACACACACCCAGCCCGCCGCCCTAGGCAAATGCATAGGTCCTCGGCTTTCGTAGAAAAAGCCCAGCAGGAACTCAGTAGCATATTAGGTCACACGCTCATTAGCATATTAGGCCACACCCTCTGGGATAATCAAGTGCAAACTGAACTGTGGCTGTAACTTTTCCAGGCTCTGCAGCGATTCTGCCTGGCCAACCAGGCCCCAGGGAGGCTGCCGCACAGTACATCTGGGCCCTGCGATCCCTGCCTGGCCCTGGGGAGGCTGCTGCACTGCGCGGCTGGGCCCCACGATCCTCACTGGCCAGCCAGGCCCCAGGGAGGCTGCCGCATGGCTCGGTTCGGCCCAGAAATCCCCGCGAGCCACACCAAGTGACCTTGAGGGCCACATACAGCCCTCGGGACAGAGGTTCCCCACCCCTGATCTAGACCTTGTGGATAATAGTCACTGATGGACCTCAGAAGTACATAAGAGAAGCCATGTTGGATCAGACCTATGGCCCTTCCAGTCCAGCACTCTGTGTTGCACAGTGGCCAAAATCCAGGTGCCCTCAGGAGGTCCACCAGCAGGGCCAGAACTCCAGAAACCTTCCCCCTGTTGCCCTCTCAAGCACGAAGAAGATGGAGCATTACTCTTGCAGACATGAGAGAAGCCATGTTGTGTCAGGTCAATAGCCCATCCAGTCCAACACTCTGTGTCACATAAGAGGAGCCATGTTGGATCAGGCCCATGGCCCATCCAGTCCAACACTCGGTGTCACATAAGAACATAAGAGGAGCCATGTTGGATCAGGCCCATGGCCCCTCCAATCCAACACTGTGTCACATAAGAACATAAGAGAAGCCATGTTGGATCAGGCCCATGGCCCATCCAGTCCAACACTCTGTGTCACATAAGAACATAAGAGGAGCCATGTTGGATCAGGCCCATGGCCCATCCAGTCCAACACTCTGTGTCACATAAGAACATAAGAGAAGCCATGTTGGATCAGGCCAATGGCCCATCCAGTCCAACACTCTGTGTCACATAAGAACATAAGAGGAGCCATGTTGGATCAGGCCAATGGCCCATCCAGTCCAACACTCTGTGTCACATAAGAACATAAGAGGAGCCATGTTGCATCAGGGCAATGGCCCATCCAGTCCAACACTCAGTGTCACACAGTGGCCAAAACAACCAAGTGCCATCAGGAGGTCCACCAGTGGGGCCAGGACACTAGGAGCCCTCCCACTGTTGCCCCCTCCCTCTCAAGCACCAAGAATACAGAGCATCACTGCTCCTGAAAAATGTGCTAGACAGATGGATTCTGGACTATGCTGCCAGGTCTAGTGAATGGGAACAGCATTAATAACCCAAGCTTAACTTCCAGATCAAGCTAAGCCAGTGAGTCGGTTTTAGAAGTAGTCTATGAATCCAGAGATGGCGCCTTCAAGCCCATTTGTTGCAATAACATATTAAAAACACCTGATGTGGAAGTAAATATTTGTTTTGCTTTATGAAAGGCTTACGGCCCACCTTTTCACCAATAGATCTCCAAGGGGACTTAAATAGAGATGGATATTTAAAACAACATGCAATTTGATATAGTGGTGAAGTGCGCAGACTCTTATCTGGCCGAACCAGGTTTGATTCCCCACTCCTTCGCTTGTGGCTGCTGGGATGGCATTGAGTCAGAGAGGGGAATCAAACCCGGTTCTCCCAGATAAGAGAGCTCTGGCTGACCCAAGGCCATTCCAGCAGCTGCAAGTGGAAGAGTGGGGGATCAAACCCTGTTCTCTCAGATAAGAGAGCTCTGGCTGACCCAAGGCCATTCCAGCAGCTGCAAGTGGAAGAGTGGGGGATCAAACCCGGTTCTCCCAGATAAGAGAGCTCTGGCTGACCCAAGGCCATTCCAGCAGCTGCAAGTGGAAGAGTGGGGGATCAAACCCGGTTCTCCCAGATCAGAGAGCTCTGGCTGACCCAAGGCCATTCCAGCAGCTGCAAGTGGAAGAGTGGGGGATCAAACCCTGTTCTCTCAGATAAGAGAGCTCTGGCTGACCCAAGGCCATTCCAGCAGCTGCAAGTGGAAGAGTGGGGGATCAAACCCGGTTCTCCCAGATAAGAGAGCTCTGGCTGACCCAAGGCCATTCCAGCAGCTGCAAGTGGAAGAGTGGGGGATCAAACCCGGTTCTCCCAGATAAGAGAGCTCTGGCTGACCCAAGGCCATTCCAGCAGCTCCAAGTGGAGGAGTGGGGAATCCAACCCACTTCTCCCAGATAAGAGAGCTATGGCTGATCCAAGGCCATTCCAGCAGGTGCAAGTGGAGGAGTGGGGAAGCAAACCCGGTTCTCCCAGATAAGAGAGCTCTGGCGGACCCAAGGCCATTCCAGCAGCTGCAAGTGGAGGAGGGGGGAATCAAACCCGGTTCTCCCAGATAAGAGCTCTGGCTGACCCAAGGCCATTCCAGCAGCTGCAAGTGGAGGAGTGGAAAATCAAACCCGGTTCTCCCAGATAAGAGTCCGCGCACTTCAGCACTGCACCCAACTGGTGGTGAGGTGGGTGGGGCTGAGAGAGCTCTGACAGAAACTGCCCTTTCAAGGACAACTCTGCGAGAACTGTGGCTGACCCAAGGCCATCCCAGCAGGTGCAAGTGGAGGAGTGGGGAATCAAACCCGGTTCTCCCAGATAAGAGAGCTCTGGCTGACCCAAGGCCATTCCAGCAGCTGCAAGTGGAAGAGGGGGGAGTCCAACCCGGTTCTCCCAGATAAGAGAGCTCTGGCTGACTCCAGGCCATTCCAGCAGCTGCAAGTGGAGGAGTGGGGAATCAAACCCGGTTCTCCCAGATAAGAGAGCTCTGGCTGACCCAAGGCCCTTCCAGCAGCTGCAAGTGGAGGAGTGGGGAATCCAACCCGGTTCTCCCAGATAAGAGAGCTCTGCCTGACCCAAGGCCATTCCAGCAGGTGCAAGTGGAAGAGTGGGGGATCCAACCCTGCTCTCCCAGATAAGAGTCCACGCACTTAACCACTAACCCAAACTGGCTCGCCAGAAGCCAGACACCCTCATGTTGCAAATTCCTGCTCCTTCCCTCGTTTTCAGAGCACCCGATGGGGCAAATCTTTGGACGCAACCAGTTTTGGTTTTTCACAAAGCACAGCAGCAGGGTCCAAGAAAGAAGTTGGCTGTCTTCCAGGACGCTTGCCTCCTCTCCTCCATCTCCTTTCAGCTTCAGGTGAAAACTCTGTTGTCGAGAAAGGAATTTCTAGGGGGTTCGGGTTTCATGGGCCATTGTTAATTCATAGCTCGGTTGGATCTTTATAATATGCCCGAGCTGGCTGTCGGCTGCTGGGATGGAGTGTCGGTGAATTATTGATAGTAACGGCCAAGTCTATGTTCAGATACGTGGGTCAATAGTCCCAGAGTTACCCCAAAATTGCATTGGAAGATGGCAGGGGGGGGGAGAAGAAACCCTGCAATTTACCACTCTTTGAACAGCTATGAGGATTCCTTTGACTGAGGAGGTGTTTAAAAGTGGGATGGAGAAAAGGAGGGGGATGTTGTTTTGTGCTATGTGACTCTCAGTCCAAAGTGCTGATGGGCCAAGACAAGGCAAGAGATGTTCAGCGGTGGTTTGCCCTTGCCTGCCTCTGTGCAGCAACCTTGGACCTCCCTGGTGGCCCAACCCTGCTTAGATTCTCAAAGGTGGTTTGCCCTTTCCTGCCTCTGCACAGCAACCCTCAACCTCCCTGGTGGCCGAACTCTGCTTAGATTTTTAGAAGTGGTTTGCCCTTGCTTGCCTCTGCACAGCAACCCTGGACCTCACTGGTGACCCAACCCTGCTTAGCTTCTCAAAGGTGGTTTGCCTTTGCCTGCCTCTGCACAGCAACCCTCAACCTCCCTGGTGGCCGAACTCTGCTTAGCTTTTTAGAGGTGGTTTGCCCTTGCTTGCCTCTGCACAGCAACCCTGGACCTCACTGGTGACCCAACCCTGCTTAGCTTCTCAAAGGTGGTTTGCCCTTGCCTGCCTCTGCGCAGCAACTCTCGACCTCCCTGGTGGCCCATCCCTCCATAGCTTCCCAAAGGTGGTTTGCCCTTGCCTGTCTCTGCGTAGCAACTCTGGGCCACCCTGGGGCCCAACCCTGCTTAGCTTCTCAAAGGTGGTTTGCCCTTTCCTGCCTCTGCACAGCAACCCTCAACCTCCCTGGTGGCCGAACTCTGCTTAGCTTTTTAGAGGTGGTTTGCCCTTGCTTGCCTCTGCACAGCAACCCTGGACCTCACTGGTGACCCAACCCTGCTTAGCTTCTCAAAGGTGGTTTGCCCTTGCCTGCCTCTGCACAGCAACCCTGGACCTTCCTGGTGGCCCAACCCTGCTTAGCTTCTCAAAGGTGGTTTGCCCTTGCTTGCCTCTGCGCAGCAACCATGGAGCAACCTGGTGCCCCAACCCTGCTTATCTTCTCAGAGGTGGTTTGCCCTTGCACAGCAATCCTGGATCTTCCTGGTGGCCCAACCCTCTGTAGCTCCTCAAATGTGGTTTGCCCTTGCCTGCCTCTGCGTAGCAACCCTGGACCTCCCTGGTGGCCCAACCCTGCTTAGCTTCTCAAAGGTGGTTTGCCCTTGCCAGCCTCTTCACAGCAACCTTGGATTTCCATGGTGGCACAACCCTGCTTAGCTTCTCAAATGTGGTTTGCCCTTGCCTGCCTCTGCGTAGCAACCCTAGGCCTCCCTGGTGGCCCAATCCTGCTTAGCTTCTTAGAGGTGTTTTGCCTTTGCCTGCTTCTGAGCAGCAACTCTCGAACTCCCTGGTGGCCCAACTCTGCTTAGATATTTAGAGGTGGTTTACCCTTGCTTGCCTCTGCACAGCAACCCTGGATTTCCCTGGTGGCCCAACCCTGCTTAGCTTCTCAAAAGTGGTTTGCCCTTGCCTGCCTCTGTGCAGCAACCCTGGACCTCCCTGTTGGCCCAACCCTCCATAGCTTCTCAAAGGTGGTTTGCCCTTGCTTGCCTCTGCACAGCAACCCTGGACCTCCTTGGTGGTCTAACCTGGCTTAGCTTCTTAGAGGTGGGTTGCCTTTGCTTCCCTCTGCACAGCATCCTTAGGCCTCCCTGGTGGTCCAATCCTGCTTAGCTTCTTAGAGGTGGTTTGCCCTTGTGTGCTTCTGAGCAGCAACCCTCGACCTCCCTGGTGGCCCAACTCTGCTTAGATTTTTAGAGGTGGTTTGCCTTTCCTTGCCTCTGCACAGCATCCTTAGGCCTCCCTGGTGGTCCAACCCTGCTTGGCTTCTCATAGGTGGTTTGCTGTTGCATGCCTCTGCGCAGCAACCTTCGACCTCCCCGGTGTCCCAACCCTGCTTAGATTTTTAGAGGTGGTTTGCCCTTGCTTGCCTCTGAGCAGCAAACTCTGGCCTCCCTGGTGGCCCAACCCTCCTTAGCTCCTCAAATGTGGTTTGCCCTTGCCTGCCTCTGCGTAGCAACCCTGGACCTCCCTGGTGGACCAACCCTGCTTGGCTTCTTTCTCTCTGCCGTGCCTGGAGAGTAATTGACTAGTCTTTTGCGTTTGTAGCAACTGAGCATTGGTTCCGGAAAAATTATGCAGCGCGGCTTTAAGCCGTGAGACGGAACCCCTCTGCTTTGGATATTGAAAGTGTTGTATGTTTCATGAATTGAGCAGCGGTTCCAGAAAAATTATTTAATAGTCAGATGAAGGAACCTTCTACCGAAACACGCCTATTTGTTACCGGAAGCATGTCACTGATTTTTGGAAGAACTGCTGTCACCTAACCTATCCATAACGCTGATGAATTGGAATCAATTCTGAATGTCTATGGACTTTGTATGGCTATCTTATTCATTGGACAGGAATTCATTGATTAAGATGTTTGTAATATCATTCTAAACATTATTTGATAATAATTGCCAGTGAATATTATAAATTTATTAGTAGAAGCATACCTTGGTGTAATAATTGCAAAGTAGACATTGTATTAATAACTATATTTGTGCACGGTTATCTCTAGACTCTCATCCTCCCCGTGTCACTTTCCTTTATTTGCTAACCCACCTGCGGATTGGCAACCCTCTGCTCCTGATTTCTTACTCCACTGCTTAGAATTATATCGGTCTTGGTGTAGTGGTTAAGTGTGGTTTGGTGTAGAGAGCCGGTTTGGTGCAGTGGTAAAGTGCGCGGACTCTTATCTAGGGGAACCGGGTTTGATTCCCTGTTCCTCCCCTTGCAGCTGCTAGAATGGCCTTGGGTCAGCCAGAGCTCTCTTATCTGGGAGAACCGGGTATGATTCCCCACTCCTCCCCTTGCAGCTGCTGGAATGGCCTTGGGTCAGCCACAGCTCTCTTATCTGGGAGAACCGGGTATGATTCCCCACTCCTCCCCTTGCAGCTGCTGGAATGGCCTTGGGTCAGCCAGAGCTCTCTTATCTGGGAGAACCGGGTATGATTCCCCACTCCTCCCCTTGCAGCTGCTGGAATGGCCTTGGGTCAGCCAGAGCTCTCTTATCTGGGAGAACCGGGTATGATTCCCCACTCCTCCCCTTGCAGCTGCTGGAATGGCCTTGGGTCAGCCAGAGCTCTCTTATCTGGGAGAACCGGGTATGATTCTCCACTCCTCCCCTTGCAGCTGCTGGAATGGCCTTGGGTCAGCCAGAGCTCTCTTATCTGGGAGAACCGGGTTTGATTCCCCA
Source organism: Heteronotia binoei (assembly GCF_032191835.1). Taxonomy (NCBI): domain Eukaryota; kingdom Metazoa; phylum Chordata; class Lepidosauria; order Squamata; family Gekkonidae; genus Heteronotia; species Heteronotia binoei. Next base: position 126,769,546 of record NC_083230.1, read on the forward strand.
CTCCTCCACTCGCAGCTGCTGGAATGGCCTTGGGTCAGCCTTAGCTCACTTATCTGGGAGAAATGGGTTTGATTCCCCACTCCTCCACTTGCAGCTGCTGGAATGGCCTGGAGTCAGCCAGAGCTCTCTTATCTGGGAGAACCGGGTTTGATTCCCCACTCCTCCACTTGCAGCTGCTGGAATGGCCTTGGGTCAGCCAGAGCTCTCTTATCTGGGAGAAGCGGGTTTGATTCCCCACTCCTCCACTTGCAGCTGCTGGAATGGCCTTGGGTCAGCCTTAGCTCACTTATCTGGGAGAACCGGGTGTGATTCCCCACTCCTCCACTTGCAGCTGCTGGAATGGCCTGGAGTCAGCCAGAGCTCTCTTATCTGGGAGAACTGGGTTTGATTCCCCACTCCTCCACTTGCAGCTGCTGGAATGGCCTTGGGTCAGCCAGAGCTCTCTTATCTGGGAGAAGCGGGTTTGATTCCCCACTCCTCCACTTGCAGCTGCTGGAATGGCCTTGGGTCAGCCAGAGCTCTCTTATCTGGGAGAACCGGGTTTGATTCCCCACTCCTCCACTTGCACCTGCTGGAATGGCCTTGGGACAGGCATAGCTCTCATAGAAGTTGTCCTTGAAAGGACAGCTTTCTTTAGAGACCCCTCTCAGCCCCACCCACCTCACAGGTTAAATGAACATATGAACATATGAAGCTGCCTTATACTGAATCAGAGCCTTGGTCCATCAAAGTCAGTATTGTCTTCTCAGACTGGCAGCAGCTCTCCAGGGTCTCAAGCTGAGGTTTTTCACACCTATTTGCCTGGACCCTTTTCTGGAGATGCCAGGGATTGAACCTGGGACCTTCTGCTTCCCAAGCAGATGCTCTACCACTGAGCCACCGTCCCTCCCCGAATGTTGTGGGGAGAGAAGATATAGGAGATTGTAAGCTGCTCTGAGTCTCTGATTCAGAGAGAAGGGAGGTGCATAAATATGCAATTTTTCTCCTTCTTTTCCTTCTTCTTCTCCTCCTCCTCCTCCTCCTTCTTCTTCTTCCTCTCCTTCTCCTCCTCCTCCTCCTCTTTCTCATAAGAACATAAGAGAAGCCATGTTGGATCAGGCCAACGGCCCATCAAGTCCAACACTCTGTGTCACACAGTGGCAAAAAATTTTATATACACACATATACTGTGGCTAATAGCCACTGATGGACCTGTGCTCCATATTTTTATCTAAACCCTTCTTGAAGGTGGCTATACTTGTGGCCGCCACCACCTCCTGTGGCAGTGAATTCCACATGTTAATCACCCTTTGGGTGAAGAAGTACTTCCTTTTATCCGTTTTAACCTGTCGGCTCAGCAATTTCATCGAATGCCCACGAGTTCTTGTATTGTGAGAAAGGGAGAAAAGTACTTCTTTCTCTACTTTCTCCATCCCATGCATTATCTTGTAAACCTCTATCATGTCACCCCGCAGTCGACGTTTCTCCAAGCTAAAGAGTCCCAAGCGTTTCAACCTTTCTTCATAGGGAAAGTGCTCCAGCCCTTTAATCATTCAAGTTGCCCTTCTCTGGACTTTCTCCAATGCTATAATATCCTTTTTGAGGTGCGGCGACCAGAACTGCACACAGTACTCCAAATGAGACCGCACCATCGATTTAGACAGGGGCATTATGATACTGGCTGATTTGTTTTCAATTCCCTTCCTAATAATTCCCAGCATGGCGTTGGCCTTTTTTATTGCAAACGCACACTGTCTTGACATTTTCAGTGAGTTCTCTACCACGACCCCAAGATCTCTCTCTTGGTCAGTCTCTGCCAGTTCACACCCCATCAACTTGTATTGGTAGCTGGGATTCTTGGCCCCAATGTGCATTACTTTGCACTTGGCCACATTGAACCGCATCTGCCACGTCGACGCCCACTCACCCAGCCTCAACAGATCCCTTTGGAGTTCCTCACAATCCTCTCTGGTTCTCACCACCCTGAACAATTTAGTGTCATCCGCAAACGTGGCCACTTCACTGCTCACTCTCCTTCTTCTTCTCGACATTTATGAAGGTAAAAATGTGCACCTTCTGCCGTTGCGCTTTGTGTTTTGGCAGCTGATGGATCACATCCGTCAAATTAATCCTGAATAGTCACAGTGAAGAAGCGTGGCATCGCTGGAAGATGCTGAGTGGTCCATTTTGCAAGGGCCCCTGAGATGAATTCCTAGATGGGCCACCCTTCTTCGAACAGGCCGTTTCTCTCCCAGGAAACGGGGGGGGGGGGGAGGAGATAAAGACCCGCCCATGATGTGCTTGCCCCAAATCCCTGGTTGCATAAAGGCAAGGCAGGGGGAGGGAGGGAGGGAGGGAGATTGACGGGGTTATTTTGTCCAGTCCTGTCTAATGAGCAGCGGGAGGTGTGGAGGCCGCTTAGGGGCTTAGTGAGGTGAAGCCAGGTGGCTTTGGCTGGGTCAGAGAAGCAGAGACAGAAGCCATGGGTGCGGGGCTGCAGCAAGCAGCGTTCGGACAACCTGGGGCTTCCACTGAGGCCTTGGAAGGTTGAATAAAGTTCCCTCTTACTCAGAGCCTGAATCTAGTTAGCTAGGAGAAGGGGGAGGAGGAGAAAAAGGAGGAGGAGGAGAAGGAGGAGAAAAAGAAGGAGGAGGAGAAAAAGAAGGAGGAGAAGGAGGGGGAGAAAAAGGAGGAGGAGGAGGAGAAAAAGAAGGAGAAGGAGGAGAAAAAGAAGGAGGAGGAGAAAAAGGAGGAGAAGGAGGAGGAGAAAAAGAAGGAGGAGGTGGAGAAGGAGGAGAAAAAGGAGGAGGAGAAGGAGGAGGAGGAGAAGAAGGAGAAGAAAAGGGAGGAGGAGAAGATACTGGATTTATATCCAGACACCCTGTGAAGTGGGTGGGGCTGAGAGAACTCTTGCAGTAGCTGCCCTTTCAAGGACAACTCCTACAAGAGCTATGGGGTGGGATTGCTTTCTGTGGCCCCAGAAGGCAGAGCCAGAACCAATGGGTTGAAATTAAATCAGAAGAATTTCCGGCTCAACATGAGGAAGAACTTCCTGACCGTTAGAGCGATTCCTCAGCGGAACAGGCTTCCTCGGAAGGTGGTGGGCTCTCCTTCCTTGGAGGTTTTTAAACCCGGGCTAGATGGCCACATGACAGCAATGAAGATCGTGTGAATTTAGGGGGAGGTGTTTGTGAGTTTCCTGCATGGTGCAGGGGGTTGGACTAGATGACCCTGGAGGTCCCTTCCAACTCTATGATTCTAGGATTCTCTTTTCTCAACTGAGAAGCCTCAGATCTTTCAGCTTTTCTTCCTAGGGAAGGGGCTCCAACCCCCTCATCAACTTGGTTACCCCCCTCTGTACTTTCCCCAGGAATCTTAAGCCACCCACCCCTTGGCACAGTTTCGTGCCAGCCTTCTGCTCGTTCTTCTCTGCCCACCTGACAAAAGTGCCAGTGCGCCGGCCCTCCATGTTAACATCCCCCTTGGCTCCGACCCAGCCTGGAAACTGAGACCCACCGTAACACTTGAGCTGGTCGCAACGCCACGGGTTCGGGTTTCGCTCTTCAACCTTTTGCCCAGCTGGGGGGTAGAAGCCACTGTGGAGGGTCAGATCAGTGGCCATTATTAATGCATAGCTTCGGAGAGAAGTGAGGAGCCCAGGGCCTCTTGGAAAGGGGGCATTGGCCACTCTCAGCTGAGCAGGGGGCACATAGGCCTTTCAATTCACCGGAAAAGTTTCGGGTGGGCCGTAGCCCTGCAGGGCTCCCAGCAGGCTACTGGCAGTCTGGTGCAGTGGTTAAGGGCATGTACTCTTATCTGGGAGAACCGAGTTGGATTCCCCACTCCTCCACTTGCAGCTGCTGGAATGGCCTTGGGTCAGCCATAGCTCTAATAGAGAGCCAGTTTGGTGTAGTGGTTAAGTGCGCGGACTCTTATCTAGGAGAACCGGGTTTGATTCCCTGCTCCTCCACTTGCAGCTGCTGGAATGGCCTTGGGTCAGCCAGAGTGCTCTTATCTGGGAGAACCGGGTTTGATTCCCCACTCCTCCACTTGCAGCTGCTGGAATGGCCTTGGGTCAGCCAGAGCTCTCTTATCTGGGAGAACAGGGTTGGATTCCCCACTCCTCCACTTGCAGCTGCTGGAATGGCCTTGGGTCAGCCAGAGCTCTCTTATCTGGGGGAACCGGGTTTGATTCCCCCCTCCTCCACTTGCAGCTGCTGGAATGGCCTTGGGTCAGCCAGAGCTCTCTTATCTGGGAGAACAGGGTTTGATTCCCCACTCCTCCACTTGCAGCTGCTGGAATGGCCTTGGGTCAGCCATAGCTCTCTTATCTGGGAGAACCGGGTTTGATTCCCCACTCCTCCACTTGCAGCTGCTGGAATGGCCTTGGATCAGCCAGAGCTCTCTTATCTGGGAGAACCGGGTTTGATTCCCCACTCCTCCACTTGCCCCTGCTGGAATGGCCTTGGCTCAACCAGAGCTCTCTTATCTCGGAGAACCGGGTTTGATTCCCCACTCCTCCACTCGCAGCTGCTGCAGTGGCCTTGGGTCAGCCATAGCTCTTGTAGGAGTTCCTTGAAAGGGCAGCTGCTCTCAGGTCTCTCTCAGCCTCACCCATCTCACAGGTTGTTTTTTGTGGGGGAGGAAGGTGAAGGAGGTTGTGTGCCACGGTGAGACTTTGATTCAGAGAGAAGGGCAGGGTATAAATCTACGGTCTTCTTCTTCTTCTTCCTATAACTGTATGCCAAAATGGACCAGAATTGATAAAAGCCAGTGCCAGATCAGAGCTAGCTTGCCAAGAGTTATGTGTAGTGCTGTTGCAACCTCTGTTTCTCCCTGTCAAACATTGTGCTCCAGGAAAGTCCAAAGTAAGGGACTAGAAAAAATTAGGTCAATTAAGATAACAGGAGATGAGGCGTTGTATTCAAAGCAGTTTGTCTGAGGTAATCTTTACTGCAACCACATACAGAAGAACATCAGAAGAACCCTGCTAGCTTAGGCCCATGGTCTATCTAGGCCAGCATTCAACGAGTTCCTCCGGATGCCTAGCAACAGGCTGTATAGGTCGTGGCCTTCCCCTGTAGAAGAACCTTACTGTATCAGACCAGTGGTCCATCTAGTCAAGCATCCGAAATAGGGGCCAACCAGTTCCTATAAAGATCCAGCAACAAGACTCTGAGGCCTTCATAAGAACATCAGAAGAGCCCTGCTGGATCAGGCCAGGGAGGGTCCATCTAGTCCAGCCTCCTGTCTCACACAGTGGCCAGCCAGTTCCTCTGGAGGGCCAACAACAGGGCAGAGAGGCCGAGGCCTTCATAAGAACATCAGAAGAGTCCTGCTGGATCAGACCAGTGAGGGTTCATCTATACCAGCCTCCTGTCTCATACAGTGGCCAACAACAGGGCAGAGAGGCCAAGGCCTTCATAAGAACAACAGAAGGGCCCTGCTGGATCAGACCAGGGAGGGTCCATCTAGTCCAGCCTCCTGTCTCACACAGGGGCCAACAACAGGGCAGAGAGGCCAAGGCCTTCATAAGAACATCAGAAGAGCCCTGCTGGATCAGACCAGGGAGGGTCCATCTAGTCCAGCCTCCTACCTCACACAGTGGCCAACAACAGGGCAGAGAGGCCAAGGCCTTCATAAGAACATCAGAAGAGCCCTGCTGGATCAGACCAGGGAGGGTCCATCTAGTCCAGCCTCCTGTCTCACACAGTGGCCAACAACAGGGCAGAGAGGCTAAGGTCTTCATAAGAATATCAGAAGAGTCCTGCTGGATCAGACCAGTGAGGGTCCGTCTAGTCCAGCCTTCTGTTTCACACAGTGGCCACCCAGTTCCTCTGGAGGACCAACAACAGGGCAGAGAGGCAGAGACCTTCATAAGAACATCAGAAGAGCCCTGCTGGAGCAGACCAGTGACCCATCTAGTCCAGCATCTTGTCTCACACAGTGGCCAAGATAGCATGAGACAATCAGTTCATCTGATTGTCCAATTACAGGATATAGTGGCCAAGGCCTTCCCATAAGAACATCAGAAAAACCCTGCTGGATCAGACCAGCAGTCCATCTAATCCAGCTTCCTGTCTTACCCAGTGACCAACCAGCTCTTCTGGAGGTCCAGCAGAAAGGCTGAGGAGAACTTCTAGCGTCCTGATGGCATCTGGGTTTTTTGGCCACTGTGTGACACAGACTGTTGGATTGGAGGGGCCATTGGCCTGACTCAACGTGGCTTCTCTTATGTTCTTATGATGTGCCACCACAGTCTGCAGAGGCAGAGTCACCTTTTGCAACGCTCCCCTCAGTTAAAATCTCCCTGCAGCTTGAAAACCGGCAAGCAAAGCGAGGCATCGGGGACCCTTCTTGCCGCTCTGCCGGTTTTCTACTTGTGGAGAGTTTTGTGGGTGTTTCTTTTCCGGGAAGGAACAGGTGGAAGCTATCACCTGCCCCTTCAGGCCTCCGCCGCCTCATTCTCCCACATGTACGAACCACGCAGCTGCTACTCCCCCTTCTCGCATTCGCACGCATTTGCCGATTAAAAAGGCAATTTGGCATCTCTCAGTTTGGCATCTCTCTGTGTCTCCCCTTCCCCCCGTGGAGAGCAGATCTCAGTCGTGCCGATAAACGATGATCCAATTTGCTTTGCCAGTGGAGACGGTTCCCCCTCCCCCTTCTCAGTCCCTCTCTCCCTGTGCAAAAGAGAGAGAGTTTCATGCCAATGAAATATTGATGGGGTCTCAGTTGCACAGAAGGAGAATGAAGGGGGGGGGGAATGAAGTCACCTTCTTGCAAGCGGAGGAGAGCAGGAGGGGGCAGGAGATGTTGGTGTGCCTGGGATTCAGGTTGCCAATCTCCAGGTTGCCAATCCCCCACCCGTGAGGGTCCCCAAACTATTCCCACCAGACGAGGAACACGCTTGATGTAGTCTGCCTGCACAGTGCCGTGAGACGGGGGAATGCGCCATATGTGAGTAATGTATTGCAAGCAGAAAATAAATGCAGCAAGGAAAAAGCTTCTACTGGACTGATTCTTCCTGCCGGACAATCCCACCCCTCCCTAAATCTGCCTTGTAAGAACATAAGAGAAGCCATGTTGGATCAGGCCAATGGCCCCTCCAGTCCAACATTCCGTGTCACATAAGAACAGAAGAGAAGCCATGTTGGATCAGGCCTATGGCCCATCCAGTCCAACACTCTGTGTGTCACATAAGAACAGAAGAGAAGCCATGTTGGATCAGGCCAATGGCCCCTCCAGTCCAACATTCCGTGTCACATAAGAACAGAAGAGAAGCCATGTTGGATCAGGCCTATGGCCCATCCAGTCCAACACTCTGTGTCACAGAAGAACATAAGAGAAGCCATGTTGGGTCAGGCCAATGGCCCCTCCAGTCCAACACTCTGTGTGTCACATAAGAACAGAAGAGAAGCCATGTTGGATCAGGCCTATGGCCCCTCCAGTCCAACACTCTGTGTCACATAAGAACAGAAGAGAAGCCATGTTGGATCAGGCCTATGGCCCCTCCAGTCCAATACTCTGTGTCACATAAGAATGTAAGAGAAGCCATGTTGGATCAGGCCTATGGCCCATCCAGTCCAACACTCTGTGTCACATAAGAACAGAAGAGAAGCCATGTTGGATCAGGCCAATGGCCCCTCCAGTCCAACATTCCGTGTCACATAAGAACAGAAGAGAAGCCATGTTGGATCAGGCCTATGGCCCATCCAGTCCAACACTCTGTGTCACAGAAGAACATAAGAGAAGCCATGTTGGGTCAGGCCAATGGCCCCTCCAGTCCAACACTCTGTGTGTCACATAAGAACAGAAGAGAAGCCATGTTGGATCAGGCCTATGGCCCCTCCAGTCCAACACTCTGTGTCACATAAGAACGTAAGAGAAGCCATGTTGGATCAGGCCAATGGCCCCTCCAGTCCAACACTCTGTGTCACAGAAGAACATAAGAGAAGCCATGTTGGATCAGGCCAATGGCCCCTCCAGTCCAACACTCTGTGTCACATAAGAACAGTAGAGAAGCCACGTTGGATCAGGCCTATGGCCCCTCCAGTCCAGCACTCTGTGTCACAGAAGAACATAAGAGAAGCCATGTTGGATGAGGCCAATGGCCCATCCAGTCCAACACTCTGTGTCACATAAGAACAGAAGAGAAGCCATGTTGGATCAGGCCTATGGCCCCTCCAGTCCAATACTCTGTGTCACATAAGAATGTAAGAGAAGCCATGTTGGATCAGGCCATTGGCCCATCCAGTCCAACACTCTGTGTCACATAAGAACATAAGAGAAGCCATGTTGGATCAGGCCAGTGGCCCCTCCAGTCCAACACTCTGTGTCACATAAGAACATAAGAGAAGCCATGTTGGATCAGGCCAATGGCTCTTCCAGTCGAACACTGTATCACATAAGAATTTAAGGGAAACCATGTTGGATATTTTATCTTTTATGATTGTAATTTTAATGTTTTATTATCACTGTTAGCTGCCCAGAGTCTGCTTGCAAAGTGGGCGGCATATGAATCTGAAGTAAGTAAATAAATAAATTAAGTCAATGGCCCATCCAGTCCAACATTTTGTCACACAGTGGCCAGGTGCTATCAGGAGGTCCATCAGTGGGGCCAGGACACTAGAAGCCCTCCCACTGTTGCCACTGTTGCCCCCCCACCCAAGCACCAAGAATGGAGAGCAGCACTTGCCCCAGACAGAGAGTTCCATCTATAAGAACATAAGAGAAGCCATGTTGGATCAGGCCAGTGGCCCATCCAGTCCAGCACTCTGTGTCACAGAAGAACATAAGAGAAGCCATGTTGGATCAGGCCAATGGCCCCTCCAGTCCAGCACTCTGTGTCACAGAAGAACAGAAGAGAAGCCATGTTGGATCAGGCCAATGGCCCCTCCAGTCCAACACTCTGTGTCACAGAAGAACATAAGAGAAGCCATTTTGGATCAGGCCAATAGCCCATCCAGTCCAACACTCTGTGTCACATAAGAACACATAAGAGACTCTGTGTCACATAAGAACATAAGAGAAGCCATGTTGGATCAGGTCAGTGGCCCTTCCAGTCCAACATTCTGTGTCACACAGTGGCCAAAAAACCCAGATGCCATCAGAAGGTCCATCAGTGGGGCCAGAACTCCAGAAACCCTCTCGTTGTGCCCCCCCCCCCAAACACCAAGAATACAGAGCATCACTTGCCCCAGACAGAGAGTTCCATCAATACGCTGTGACTAAGAGCTTCTGATGGACTAATAGCCTCCTGGTTGGTTTGTTCCACCAGCCCCCCCCCCCCCCCAGAAGATGGCTTTCCGTTTTGGACAGGAAGCATTCAAACAAAATGGAAATGTATTCCCTCCTTCCCGCCCTGTTTCAGTCTCAGGTGTGAGACTGGGCAGAAAGCCTTCCTGCCTTCCTGGGGCATCTCATCTAACCTTGCAAGGAATGGGTGGAATGGGTGGGATGGGAGAGGCCCGCTAAAAGGCCGGTTCCAGACAGCCCTCTCGGCTCTGTCTCCCTGCAGCCCCATTAGATGCTTCACTCGGATGCCCTCTGGAAGATAAGGCTCGGCAGGCGAGACCCTTCCCACCGAGAGGCTGCCGAACAGCTGGGTCATCTGGCTTCCCAGAGGGAGTCTTCGGTTTCACTCTTGCGTCAGGCCTTCACAGCTATGGAAACTCGGCTTCCTCGCTGGAAACCTGTTCTGGGGCCAAAAAAAGAGAGTTGTTATCAGCCTCCCTTGTATCCATCTGATGCGACTCAGATGGAGGCAAAGACGGGAGGAAGGAGAATGCCCTTTTGCAGGGTCGTCCTGTAGAAAAATAGGTGGCGGAGCTCATGAGCATCATTCATTCGCATAAGCTTCCCCCCCCCCCCCCCCGCAGCTAAAAGCAACCCGATGCAAGAAAAGAGAGCCCTGGGCGAGCGGAGCCTGCTTGGGCTGGCTCCAACCCCCAGGCTATGGACCAGTACAGCTAATTTGGTGCGGAGAGCCAGTTTGGTGTAGTGGTTAAGTGTGCGGACTCTTATCTGGGAGAACCGGGTTTGATCCCCCACTCCTCCACTTGCACCTATTGGAATGGCCTTGGGTCAGCCAGAGCTCTCTTAACTGGGAGAACGGGGTTTGATTCTCCACTCCTCCACTTGCAGCAGCTGCTGAAATGGCCTTGGGTAAGCCAGAGCTCTCTTATCTGGGAGAACCGCGTTTGATTCCCCACTCCTCCGCTTGCAGCTGCTGGAATGGCCTTGTGTCAGCCAGAGCTCTCTTATCTGGGAGAAATGGATAATGGGGAGGGACGGTGGCTCAGTGGTAGAGCATCTGCTTGGGAAGCAGAAGGTCCCAGGTTCAATCCCTGGCATCTCCAAAAAAGGGTCCAGGCAAATAGGTGTGAAAAACCTCAGCTTGAGACCCTGGAGAGCCGCTGCCAGTCTGAGAAGACAGACAATACTGACTTTGATGGACCAAAGGTCTGATCCAGTATAAGGCAGCTTCATATGTTCATATGTTCAACCGGGTTTGATTCCCCACTCCTCCACTTGCACCTGCTGGAATGGTCTTGGGTTAGCCAAAGCTCTGGCAGAGGTTGTCCTTGAAAGGGCAGCTGCTGTGAGATTTCTCTTAGCCCCACCTACCTCACAGGGTGCCTGTTGTGGGGGAGGAAGATAAAGGAGATTGTGAGCCGCTCTGAGACTCTTTGGAGTGGAGGGCAGGATATAAATCCAATATCTTCATTTACCTCACAGGGTGTCTGTTGTGGGGGAGGAAGGGAAAGGAGATTGTGAGCCCCTGAGACTCTTCGGAGTGGAGGGCAGGATATAAATCCAATATCTTCATCTACCTCACAGGGTGTCTGTTGTGGGGGAGGAAGGGAAAGGAGATTGTGAGCCGCTCTGAGACTCTTCGGAGTGGAGGGTGCGATATAAATCCAATATCTTCATCTACCTCACAGGGTGTCTGTTGTGGGGGAGGAAGGTAAAGGAGATTGTGAGCTGCTCTGAGACTCTTTGGAGTGGAGGGCGGGATATAAATCCAATATCTTCATCTATTTCACAAGGTGTCTGTTGTGGGGGAGGAAGGGAAAGGAGATTGTGAGCCGCTTTGAGACTCTTCGGAGTGGGGGGCGGGATATAAATCCAATATCTTCATCTACCTCACAGGGTGTCTGTTGTGGGGGAGGAAGGGAAAGGAGATTGTGAGCCACTCTGAGACTCTTCGGAGTGGAGGGTGCGATATAAATCCAATATCATCTTCTTCTTCTCCTCCTTCTTCTTTTTAAAAATGATTATTGTCTGTAACCAGAGGCAAAGTTATTAGGGTTGCCAAGTCGCCTGTAGTCTCTAGTGGGGGACTTTCGCAAGCATGACATGATGATGTCACTTAGAAATTACATCATCACACTGGCGATGTTGCACACAGCCCATCTAGGCGTTTTTGGGGAAACTCTATGGTTTCCTTGGACGCTGTGGCCATTTGGGAGGGGGAGAATCTATGGTATCTTTGGTACCATAGAGTTTGTCCTCCCAAATGGCTAGAGTGTGCTGAAAAACCATAGAGTTTTCCCAGAAATGCCTAGAGCAGCCACCGCGCGATGGCAACAGTGCAAATGACATCACTTTATTTATTTATTTATTTATTTATTTATTTATTTATTTATTTATTTATTACTTTACATTTATATCCCGCCCTCTCCGCAAGCGGACTCAGGGCGGCTCACAACATCATAAAAACAATCAATTCAATAAAACATATAAAACCATAATTTACTTATCAATTTAAAACTATTAGCGCTGTCTCAGTCCAATCTAGGCGGTATTGACTTCTGCCTATGCTCACCAGCATTCTGTGGGATGTCCGGTGGCAGCCCATTTTCAATCAATCACAAAAGCCTGTTTAAACAGTTCGGTCTTACAGGCCCTGCGGAACGCCGACAAATCCCGCAGGGCCCTTATAGCTTCTGGGAGGGTGTTCCAGAGTTCTGGTGCTGCCACCGAGAAAGCCCTGGATCTTGTTATGCATAGCTTGGCTTCTTTTGGGCCAGGGGCAGACAGCAGATTTTTTGTCCCTGATCGCAGTGCTCTCTGGGGAATATATGGGGAAAGGCGGTCCCGTAGATAGGCAGGTCCCTGACCATAGAGGGCTTTAAAGGTTAATACCAACACCTTGAAGCGAACTCAGAACACAACAGGCAACCAGTGAAGCTCTCTCAGCACTGGCTGAATGTGCTCCCGTCGTGGTAGCCCCATTAACAGCTGTGCCGCAGCGTTCTGCACTAGGTGTAGTCTCCGGGTTAGCGTCAGGGGTAGCCCCAAGTAGAGAGCATTACAGTGATCTATTCTTGAGGTGACCGTAGCATGGATTACCGTCGCTAAGTCACTTCTGAGTGATGTCATTGCAACGTCAAAGTCGGGGGAGGTGGGTTGGCGGGTTGGGAACCTCCAGGGCGGGGGAAGACCTGCCCAGACTGGGGCCTTGGCAGCCCTAAAAGCTATTCCTCAGAGGTCTCGTTCTGGATAGTTTCAACCATGTACCTTTCTCACTTCGTCAGAAAAATCCGAGGCAGTCAAGAGCGAAGAGCGACGATTCTCCTTGGGAAACCCTCAAGGAAGGCATGGAGACCGTCACTTTCTCCCCCAAATCTATGCCGCCCCGTTCCCATCACTTCACTCATGATTTAATATAGATCTCTGGAACATGAGAAAAGGGTCAAAGTGAGAAAGCCCCTGGTGGAGGGAACGCATAAACCTTGACACACCCCCCATCACTGGGGTCAGCAAACTCATCCAATGAGGTCGGGGGGGGGGGTTGACCCAGCCGTGCTATGAAATATCCATTTCCCCGAATTGCAGTAAGTATCCCCCGTTGTTGAGAAACGATGTGGTCATTGTATGTTTCAAAATAGACACGCTTCTTCGCTCTTAGGATATTGAACATTCAGGGACTTTTGAAATTCAACACCCCACAGTGAAGTTATGCTCAACCCCATGTGATTATTTTTTTTTTAAATCACTGGCCTTTGGAGTTTAGAAGAAGAAGATATTGGAGGAGTGGGAAATCACACCCGGTTCTCCTAGATAAGAGAGCTGTGGCTGACCCAAGGCCATTCCAGCAGGTGCAAGTGGAGGAGTGGGGAATCACACCCGGTTCTCCCAGATAAGAGAGCTCTGGCTGACCCAAGGCCATTCCAGCAGCTGCAAGTGGAGGAGTGGGGAATCAAACCCGGTTCTCCCAGATCAGAGAGCTCTGGCTGACCCAAGGCCATCCCAGCAGGTGCAAGTGGAGGAGTGGGGAATCAAACCCGGTTCTCCCAGATAAGAGAGCTCTGGCTGACCCAAGGCCATTCCAGCAAGTGAAAGTGGAGGAGTGGGGAATCCAACCTGGTTCTCCCAGCTAAGAGAGCTCTGGCTGACCCAAGGCCATTCCAGCAGCTGCAAGTGGAGGAGTGGGGAATCAAACCCGGTTCTCCCAGATAAGAGAGCTCTGGCTGACCCAAGGCCATTCCAGCAGCTGCAAGTGGAGGAGTGGGGAATCAAACCCGGTTTTCCCAGATAAGAGAGCTCTGGCTGACCCAAGGCCATTCCAGCAGCTGCAAGTGGAGGAGGGGGGAATCAAACCCAGTTCTCCCAGATAAGAGAGCTCTGGCTGACCCAAGGCCCTTCCAGCAGCTGCAAGTGGAGGAGTGGGGAATCAAACCCTGTTCTCCCAGATAAGAGAGCTATGGCTGACCCAAGGCCATTCCAGCAGCTGCAAGTGGAGGAGTGGGGAATCAAACCCGGTTCTCCCAGATAAGAGTCCGAACATTTCACTACTGCACCAAACTGGCTTTAAGGTTAAAAGAAGCAGAGAGTCTGTTTTGGGGAAAAAATACATGTTTGTTTGCCTGAATTCACAAAGCTGTGCACAGTTGGATCGTTTTAAACAGAAAAGCTCCAGCAGTTTGGGTCTGTCAGATGCAAATAGGTTTGAAAGGCTGCAGCCGAAGACGTTATTGGTGTCGGCGCCAGGGTGCAGCATTTCAGAAACACACTGCAAGAATATAGGTGGCTCCACCTCCAGGATCTCCAGGAATTTCGCAGCCCACTGTTGGCAACCAGGCTGTCACTTCACCACAGGTGTGTTGCATACCTTGGTTTCAGGCAAGATTTTCAGTGTAGGGTTGCCAATCCCCATGTGGGGGCAGGGTATCCCCCAGTTTGGAGGCCCTCCACCGTTTCAAAGTCATCAGAAAGCGGGGGGGGGGGGGATGTCTGCTGGGCACTCCATTATTCCCTATGGAGACCGATTCCTACAGAACATAATGGAGAATTGGTCCAGGGGTATCTGGGGCTCTGGGAGGGCCGTTTTTTGAGACAGAGGCACCGGATTTTCAGCATAGCATCTGGTGCCTCTCCTCAAAACACCCCTCAAGTTTCAAAAAGATTGGACCACGGGGTCCATATCTATGAGCCCCAGAAAGAGGTGCCCCTATCTTCCGTTATTTCCAGTGAAGGAAAGGCATTTAAAAGGAACGTGGTCCCTTTATACATGATGGTCAGGTCTGCCTTTGGAGTTCAATTGTGCTTGTCACACCCTTGCTTTTGGCTCCGCCCCAAAGTCTCCTGGCCCCACCCCTAAAGTCCCCAGACATTTCCTGAGTTGGGCCTGGCAACCCAAAATCCCCTGGTCCCGCCTGGAGGGTGGTATCCCTATAGTGTAGCCTGAGCAGGGAGCATCCATTGTGTGGCTTCTCAAACGGGCAGCCATCTTGTCAGTCAGGAGAGCGACCATTTTGTGCCGTGCGGTTACCCAAAACAAAAGTCGTTCTCCTTGGGTGTTTCTCCTGAGCCTTTTAGAAGGAGCCGAGGACAAAGGGAACAAACATGGAGGACTTCGCTCTCCTCTCTTCCCACGCTGGGAAAGATTCCGTGCCCGCTAAACAGAACCACCCAGGCCAACCGTGTGCCGATGGCTGTCTTTAATCCTCACTTATGGACGCTCAGGCTGTGTACTGAAGAGACAAAAAGGCCTAATCGATACAATAGTAACCGAGGGCGGATTTTGCTCTCGACACAAACAGGAAACTGGGCCGGGGCCTGTACCGGCGGGGTGGGCGACCCGCCTCGGCTTTGCGGCCGGAGAGAGGTCCGCAATACAATTTTCTCTCCCGGCTCCATTAATATTACATCATCATAATCTCCATCTCTTTTCTCCTCCGTCGGAGGCCGGGCAAACGACGCTTTGGTGGATTTAATCCTCTCCCCAAAGGAAACAATGGCTTAAAAATAAATAAATAAATAAATTGGACCAAAGACAAAAAACACCCTGCCATCTCAATTGAACAACCCACGCTCATCTTCTCTTTAACAACCATGATATCTGGTGGCATCTGCCATTGCGGCAGAGAGAGGGAGAAGAAAAGAGGGCTGAGAGCATTGCCGTAACCTGATATTATCACTCAGAGGAGAGGAAAAAACCGGCCGGTGTGATCGACAATGGATTAGGCAACCCGATCTGTTGGGCCGGTTAATTAATTAATTTAAGTGTCTGTCTCCCCTCTCCTTTCAGCGTCTGGAGAGCGGACGGCCCCACGGCTGTAGGAACGTGCAAAATGGTGGCGTGAAAGGATCGCAGATACGTTTTGTGCTTTTTTTTGAAAGGAGGAACTAAAAATATCCTGGGAACGGTCCCGAGGGCTAGGCCTCCGCACATCACGAGGGCTGGGCCTCCACACAGCTGCTCAAGCTGTTCAC
The DNA here is from genome assembly GCF_032191835.1 of Heteronotia binoei. Lineage (NCBI taxonomy): Eukaryota > Metazoa > Chordata > Lepidosauria > Squamata > Gekkonidae > Heteronotia > Heteronotia binoei. Next base: position 126,785,248 of record NC_083230.1, read on the forward strand.
CATGAAACTCAGCGGAGCCTCCATGTGCAGTGGCAGTAAACAGGGCTTGTGTAATTTGTGGGAGTCTCCTTCACAACTGGAATTAACTGGAAATTGCATGGGAAATTAGAGTTGCCAATTCCCAAGTGGGGGCCGGGGATTCCCCAGTTTGGAGGCCCTCCCCCCCACCTCAGGGTCATCAGAAAGAAGAAGAGGAGGAGGAGGGGGAAGAAGAAGAAGAATACATTAGATTTATATCTTGCCCTCCACTCTCAATCTCAGAATCTCAGAGAGGTCACAATATCTTTACCTTCCCCTGCCCACCCCCCACAACAGACACCTGTGAGGTAGGCAGGGCTGAGAGAGCTCTCACAGAAGCTGCCCTTTCAAGGACAACTCCTACGAAAGCTCTGGCTAACCCAAGGCCATTCCAGCAGCTGCAAGTAGAGAAGTGGGGAATCAAACCCGGTTCTCCCAGATAAGAGAGCTCTGGCTGACCCAAGGCCATTCCAGCAGCTGCAAGTGGAGAAGTGGGGAATCAAACCCGGTTCTCCCAGATAAGAGAGCTCTGGCTGACCCAAGGCCATTCCAGCAGCTGCAAGTAGAGAAGTGGGGAATCAAACCCGGTTCTCCCAGATAAGAGAGCTCTGGCTGACCCAAGGCCATTCCAGCAGCTGCAAGTAGAGAAGTGGGGAATCAAACCCGGTTCTCCCAGATAAGAGAGCTCTGGCTAACCCAAGGCCATTCCAGCAGCTGCAAGTAGAGAAGTGGGGGATCAAACCCGGTTCTCCCAGATAAGAGAGCTCTGGCTGACCCAAGGCCATTCCAGCAGCTGCAAGTGGAGGAGTGGGGAATCAAACCCGGTTCTCCCAGATAAGAGAGCTCTGGCTGACCCAAGGCCATTCCAGCAGCTGCAAGTAGAGAAGTGGGGAATCAAACCCGGTTCTCCCAGATAAGAGAGCTCTGGCTGACCCAAGGCCATTCCAGCAGCTGCAAGTGGAGGAGTGGGGAATCAAACCCGGTTCTCCCAGATAAGAGAGCTCTGGCTGACCCAAGGCCATTCCAGCAGCTGCAAGTAGAGAAGTGGGGAATCAAACCCGGTTCTCCCAGATAAGAGAGCTCTGGCTGACCCAAGGCCATTCCAGCAGCTGCAAGTAGAGAAGTGGGGAATCAAACCCGGTTCTCCCAGATAAGAGCCCGCGCACGTAACCACTACACCAAACTGGCTCTACATGTTCTCTATGGAGGCCAATTCCCATAGGGTAAAATGGAGAGTTGTTCCACGGATACCTTGGGCTCTGGGGGCTGTTTTTTGAGGTAGAGGTACCAAATCTTCAGCATCCAGTGCCTCTCCTTAAAAGACCCTCCAAGTTTCAAAAAGTTTGGACCAGAGGGTCCAATTCTGTGAGCCCCCAAAGAAGGTGCCCCTACCCTTCATTATTTCCAATGGAGGGAAGGCATTTAAAAGGTGCGCGATCCCTTAAATTTGATGGCCAGAACTCCCTTTGGAGTTCAATCATGCTTATCACGCACTTAGTCCTGGCTCCACCCCAAAGTCTCCTGGCTCCACCCCCAAAGAATAATTCCTTGTGCAATCCTAGAAAGAGTGATTCCATAAGAACATAAGAGAAGCCATGTTGGATCAGGCCAGTGGCCCCTCCAGTCCAACACTCTGTGTCACATAACAACATAAGGTAAGCCATCTTGGATCAGGCCTATCGCCCATCCAGTCCAACACTCTGTGTCACATAAGAACAGAAGAGAAGCCATCTTGGATCAGGCCAGTGGCCCATCCAGTCCAACACTCTGTGTCACATAAGAACATAAGAGAAGCCATGTAGGATCAGGCCAATGGCCCATCCAGTCCAACACTCTGTGTCACATAAGAACAGAAGAGAAGCCATGTTGGATCAGGCCAATGGCCCCTCCAGTCCAACACTCTGTGTCACATAAGAACAGAAGAGAAGCCATCTTGGATCAGGCCAGTGGCCCATCCAGTCCAACACTCTGTGTCACATAAGAACAGAAGAGAAGCCATCTTGGATCAGGCCAGTGGCCCATCCAGTCCAACACTCTGTGTCACATAAGAACATAAGAAATGCCATCTTGGATCAGGCCTATCGCCCATCCAGTCCAACACTCTGTGTCACATAAGAACAGAAGAGAAGCCATCTTGGATCAGGCCAGTGGCCCATCCAGTCCAACACTCTGTGTCACATAAGAACAGAAGAGAAGCCATCTTGGATCAGGCCAGTGGCCCATCCAGTCCAACACTCTGTGTCACATAAGAACAGAAGAGAAGCCATCTTGGATCAGGCCAGTGGCCCATCCAGTCCAACACTCTGTGTCACATAAGAACAGAAGAGAAGCCATCTTGGATCAGGCCTATCGCCCATCCAGTCCAACACTCTGTGTCACATAAGAACATAAGAGAAGCCATGTTGGATCAGGCCAGTGGCCCATCCAGTCCAACACTCTGTGTCACATAAGAACATAAGAGAAGCCATGTTGGATCGGGCCAGTGGCCCCTCCAGTCCAACACTCTGTGTCACATAATAACATCAGAGAAGCCATCTTGGATCAGGCCAATGGCCCTTGCAGTCCAACACTCTGCGTCACATAAGAACATAAGAGAAGCCATGCTGGATCAGGCCAATGGCGCATCCAGTCCAACACTCTGTGTCACATAAGAACATAAGAGAAGCCATGTTGGATCAGGCCAATGGCCCACACTCTGTGTCACAGAGTGGCCAAAAAACCAGGTGTCGTCAGGAGGTCCATCAGTGGGGCCAGGACTCCAGAAGCCCTCCCACTGTTGCCCCCCCAAATCACCAAGAATACGGAGCATCCCTGCCCCAGACAGAGAGTTCCATTAATATGCGGAGGCTAAGAGCCACTGATGGACCTCTGCTCCAGATGTTGGTCCAATCCCCTCTTGAAACTGTCGTTTTCCGGGAGGAAGGGAAAGTAGAGAGGCGGAGAAAAGGAACTTCCAAGCAAAACCGGCATTTTTCTCTCCCTCCCATGCCAGAATTTCCAGCCAGCAGCCAGCAAATCTTCCTCCTCCCCTTTCCTTCCCCCCTTTAATCCGAAAAGGCCGGCCAAACTTTCAGCAACCCGATCCCTTGGGCAGCCAGGCAGGCGGACTGGTTGGACTGGTTTCCCTCGCGCTAGATCCCCCCAAGGGCTTCCTGCCTGCCTTTCCGAGAGAAGAGCAAAACCAGGGTCTTCCTTGCCCCTGGAATTCACACACAGACCCCCACCTGCACACATGAGAAGGGGCACACATAGGGTTGCCAAGTCCAATTCAAGAAATATCTGGAGACTTTGCGGGTTGGAGCCAGGAGACATTGGGGGTGGAGCCAGGAGACCTTGGGGTGGGGCCAGGAGACATTGGGGGTGGAGCCAGGAGACATTGGGGGTGGAGCCAGGAGCAAGGGTGTGACCAGCATCATTGAATCTCCAAAGAGATTTCTGGCCCTCACATTTTCAGAGACCGCTCACCTTTGTAAACATCTTCCCTCCATTGGAAATAATGGAGGATGGAGGCCACGTTCTTTTGGGGGCTCATAGAAACTTGGAGGGTGTTTTGAAGAGAAGCATCAGATGCTATGCTACAAATTTGGTGCGTCTATCTCAAAAAAACAGCTTCCCCCCCCTCCCCATCCGAGCCTCAGATACCAGTGGATTAATTCTCCATTATACCCTATGGGAATCGGTCTCTATAGGGAATAATGGAGTGCCCAGCAGACATTTCCCACACACACATGCACACCCCCTGCTTTCTGATAACCCTGAGGTGGGGGCGGGGCCTCCAAACCGGGGGATTGTGTGAATCAAAGTAGAGAATCACAGCATAAATAGGCAGGGGAAACAAAGCAACAGCAGCCTCAAAAAAACCAAACAAAGCAAGCAAATAGAGGAAAATATATATATATCAAAGGAATCTTTTGTATTCGTTAACGAACAACACAGTCACTCCGTCTCTTGCACGTCTTTCGCACGATTTAAGAGACGGAGCGACTGCGTCGTTCATTAACGAATACGAAGCTTCCTTTGCTATAATTATTTTTCTCTGCTTGCTTCCTTCGTTTGATTTTTTTTTTTGAGGCCGGTGTTCACAGCAGAGCGTTGCTTTGTTTCCCCTGCTCACCTGGGGATTGGCAACCTTGTACACAGGACAGTTTGATCACCCAGCATCTCCAGTCGAGACCCTGGAGAGTGGCTGCCAGTCTGAGTGGACAATACTGACCTTGATTGACCAAGGGTCTGATTCAGAAGATGACTTCATGCGTTCAAGGGAGGGGCTCAGAGGGCTTCTGCTTGGCAGGCAGAAGGTCCCAGGTTCAATCCCCGGCATCTCCCGTTAAAAAGCAGGAGGGGAGAACTGCCTGAGACCCTGGAGAGCCATTAAGTGGAGCTGTGGCTCAGTGGGAAAACCCCTGCTTAGCATGCAGAAGGTCCCAGGTTCCATCCCTGGCATCTCCAGTTAAAAGGAACAGGCAGACAGTGAGGGGAAAGACCTCCGCCTGAGACCCTGGAGAGCCATGAAGTGGGGCTTTGGCTCAGTGGTAGAGCCTCTGCTTGGCATGCAGAAGGTCCCAGGTTCCATCCCCGGCATCTCCAGGTGAAAGGACCAGGCAGGAGGTGATGGGAAAGACCTCCGCCTGAGACCCTGGAGAGCCATGAAGTGGGGTTGTGGCTCAGTGGCAGAGCCTCTGCTTGGCATGCAGAAGGTCCCAGGTTCCATCCCCGGCATCTCCAGTTAAGAGGACCAGGCAGGCAGTGAGGGGAAAGACCTCAGCCTGAGACCCTGGAGAGCCATGAAGTGGGGCTGTGGCTCAGTGGTAGAGCCTCTGCTTGGCATGCAGAAGGTCCCAGGTTCCATCCCCGGCATCTCCAGGTGAAAGGACCAGGCAGGAGGTGATGGGAAGGACCTCAGCCTGAGACCCTGGAGAGCCATGAAGTGGGGCTGTGGCTCAGTGGTAGAGCATCTGCTCAGCATGCAAAAGGTCCCAGGTTCCATCCCCGGCATCTCCAGTTAAAAGGACCAGGCAGGAGGTGATGGGAAAGACCTCAGTCTTAGATCCTGGAGAGCCATGAAGTGGGGCTGTGGCTCAGTGTGGTAGAGCATCTGCTCAGCATGCAGAAGGTCCCAGGTTCCATCCCCAGCATCTCCAGTTAAAAGGACCAGACAGGAGGTGATGGGAAAGACCTCAGCCTGAGACCCTGGAGAGCCATGAAGTGGGGCTGTGGCTCAGTGGTAGAGCCTCTGCTTGGCATGCAGAAGGTCCCAGGTTCAGTCCCCGGCATCTCCAGTTAAAAGGACCGGGAAGGAGGGGGTGGGAAAGACCTCTGAAAAAACTGCTGCCGGTCTGAGTAAGCAATGCTGACATGGATGGACAAGTCTCTGACTCAGCGGGAGATAACTTCATGTACATTCATGTATCGGGATGCTACCGAAAGAGGGGACCAGTGTTGGTTTTCCCCTTTGAATATTCTTTTTCAGACAACTGCTAAGATAAATTCAGATGTGATTCCATCCTTCCCGATCGAGGAAGACTCCCCCAACGGACAGGTTGCCCCTGTCATCCTAAACAACACTGCACCCTTTGTAAACATCACCTTGACAAGGGCATAACTCTCTTTAGAAATGCAGTGGTGCCAGTTTGGTGTAGTGGTGAAGTGCGCGGACTCTTATCTGGGAGAACCAAGTTTGATTCCCCACTCCTCTACTGGCAGCTGCTGGAATGGCCTTGGGTCAGCCATAGCTCTGGCAGAGTTGTCCTTGAAAGGGCAGCTTCCTGGAGAGCTCTCTCAGCCCCACCTACCTCACAGGGTGTCTGTTGTGGGGGAGGAAGATAAAGGAGATTGTAAGCTGCTCTGAGTCTCTGATTCAGGGAGAAGGGCGGGGTATACATCTGCAGTCTTCTTCTTCTTCAAAGAGAGGCCAGTAGCACCTTACAGATTAAAGAATTTCATTGTTGCATAAGCTTCCGAGAAACACAGCTCTCTTCCTCAGATGCCAGATAGTAAAGAATCCAGTAGCACTTTTAAGACGAGCACATGTTATTGTAGCATAAGCTTTCGAGAAACACAGCTCTCTTTGTCAGATGCAAAATAGTAAGAGTCCAGTATTATTATCGTCACATAAGCTTTTGAAAAACACAGCTCTCTTCATCAGATGCCAGATACTAAAGAATCCAGCAGCACTTTAAAGACTAACACATGTTATTGTTGCATAAGCTTTCGAGAAACACAGCTCTCTTTGTCAGATGTAAAATGACAAAGAGTCCCAGAGCACCTTTAAGGCTAACCAATTTTATTGTGGTCAACTCTGCCACTGAAGAACAACGAAGCTTCCAAGCAACACAGCATTCTTCCTCAGATGAAAGACGGTAAAGAGTCCAGTGGCACCTTTAAGACTAACAACTTTTACCGTAGCATAAAGAGCTGTGTTTGTCAAAAGCTTATGCTACAATAAAATTTGTTAGACTTAAAGGCGCCACTGGAGTCTTTACTATTTTGCAGCGCCAGACTCACACACATAACTCTTCTGGGTCTCTTTAGGTTCACATCGTTCAGTCCTTTCCTTTCTTGTTCATTTGGGGCATTTATACCTCCCTCCCCTCCCCTATGTAGACCCAAAGTGGCAGACACGGTTTTCCTCTCCTCGGTATTTATCCTCGCAACACCTCTGCGAGAGAGGCAAGGCTAAGAAAGGGTGACGGGGCGGCCCTCAAGGTCGCCGGACCAGCACCCCTGGATCAAATGGGAAACTCACTCAATATGCCCTTCGCAGAGCCTATCTCTCCCCGCCCCCCCACTCTAGCCGATAGGCCTTTTTGAGCCAGTTTGGTGTAGTGGTTAAGTGCACAGACTGTTAACTGGGAGAACCGGGTTTGATTCCCCACTCCTCCACTCGCAGCTGCTGGAATTGCCTTGGGTCAGCCAGAGCTCTCTTATCTGGGAGAACCGGGTTGGATTCCCCACTCCTCCACTTGCAGCTGCTGGAATGGCCTTGGGTCAGCCAGAGCTCTCTTATCTGGGAGAACCAGGTTGGATTCCCCACTCCTCCACTCACAACTGCTGGAATGGCCTTGGGTCAGCCAGAGCTCTCTTATTTGGGAGAACTGGGTTTGATTCCCCACTCCTCACTTGCAGCTGCTGGAATGGCCTTGGGTCAGCCAGAGCTCTCTTATCTGGGAGAACCGGGTTGGATTCCCCACTCCTCCACTTGCACCTGCTGGAATGGCCTTGGGTCAGCCAGAGCTCTTTTATCTGGGAGAACCGGGTTTGATTCCCCACTCCTCCACTCACAACTGCTGGAATGGCCTTGGGTCAGCCAGAGCTCTCTTATCTGGGAGAACCGGGTTGGATTCCCCACTCCTCCACTCACAACTGCTGGAATGGCCTTGGGTCAGCCAGAGCTCTCTTATTTGGGAGAACTGGGTTTGATTCCCCACTCCTCACTTGCAGCTGCTGGAATGGCCTTGGGTCAGCCAGAGCTCTCTTATTTGGGAGAACCGGGTTGGATTCCCCACTCCTCCACTTGCAGCTGCTGGAATGGCCTTGGGTCAGCCAGAGCTCTCTTATCTGGGAGAACCGGGTTGGATTCCCCACTCCTCCACTTGCAGCTGCTGGAATGGCCTTGGGTCAGCCAGAGCTCTCTTATCTGGGAGAACCGGGTTGGATTCCCCACTCCTCCACTTGTACCTGCTGGAATGGCCTTGGATCAGCCATAGCTTATTGCAAGAGTTGTCCTCAAAAGGGCAGCTTGTGGGAGAGCTCTCTCAGCCCCACCTACCTCACAGGGTGTCTGTTGTGGGGAGAAGAAGATAAAGAAGATTGTAGGCCACTCTGAGATTTGGAGTGGAGGGCGGGATATGAATCCAATATCATCTTCTTAGAAAGCCAGTTTGGTGTAGTGGTTAAGTGTGTGGACTCTTATCTGGGAGATCCGGGTTTGATTCCCCACTCCTCCCCTTGCAGCTGCTGGAATGGACTTGCGTTAGTCATAGCTCTCGCAGAGCTCCCCTTGAAAGGGCAGCTTCTGTCAGGGCTCTCTCGGCCCCACCCACCTCACAGGGTGTCTGTTGTGGGGGAGAAAAGTATAGGAGATTGCGACCACTCTGAGATTCGGAGTGGAGGGCAGGATGTAAATCTAATGTCTTCTTCTTCTTCTCATCCCATCCTCTTCTGGTGTGGGTGGGATTCAACCCAGGTTGGGAGGTTGAATCCCAAACTCCCAACCCCTATATTGGCTTCAGTCACCAAAGGATACAGCTCGGGCGAGGAAAGGGGAAGATGCACCCCCCCCGGGGGCTTTGCAGGGGGCTCCTGATCCTCTCCAGCAACTGGGCCTGGAAAGATGCCCCAGAATCCCAAGTCCACCCCCTCTCCCAGTTTGGGCCCAAAAGTGCTGGGCTGGGCTGGGCTACCCGTCCGGAACTGTGGGCAAAAGTCCTGCTCGAGCCTTCGAGGGGGGAACAGGTTGGTCCTCCTGAAGCCGGGCGCCTCCCCCAAGAAGGTGCCCCCCTTGGCACCAAACGGGTGCCCAGCTAAGTCTGCCTGGAACCTGCGCCCCGCCCCCGCCCATGTTCTTTCCTTCCTTCTTTCTTACTCCGTTCCCTTTCTCTCTTTTAACATTCGATTCCCATTCCTTATTTTCTTTCCTTGTGTCTTTCTGCCATTCTTATTCTATTTCCTTTCCTTCTCTCTTATTCTATTCCCCTGTTATTCTCTCTTTCTAATTTTCTTTCTTTTTGTCTTATTCTATTTTCTTTCCTTCTTATCCTGTTCATTCTCTCTTTCTAGCTGTCCTCCCTTCCTTCCTTCCCTCCTTCCTGGTTCAATACAATGCTCTTTATTTTTTTCTCCCTCCCTCCCTTTCTCTCTCTTCCTTTCTCTCTCTCACTCATTCTCCCCTTCTTTCCTTTCTCTTTTTTCTCTTTCTTTCTTTTTTTCTCCCTCCCTCCCTTTCTCTCTCTCTCACTCATTCTCTCCTTCCTTCCTTTTTCTCTTCCTTCCTTTTTCTCTTTCTTTCTTTCTTTCTTTCTTTCTTTCTTTCTTTCTTTCTTTCTTTCTTTCTTTCTTTCTTTCTTTCTTCCTTCCTTCCTTCCTTCCTTCCTTCCTTCCTTCCTTCCTTCCTTCCTTCCTTCCTTCCTTCCTTCCTTTCTTTCTTTCTCCTATTCTCTCTTTCTTCTTTCTCTCCCTCAGTCATTCTCTCCTTCCTTCCTTTCTCTTTTTTCTTTTCTTTCTCCCTCCCTTTCTCTCTCTCTTTCTCTCTCCTTCCTTCCTTCCTTCCTTCCTTCCTTCCTTCCTTCCTTCCTTCCTTCCTTCCTCCCTCCCTCCCTTTCTTCCTTTCTCTCACTCATTATCTCCTTCCTTCCTTTCTCTCTCACTCATTCATTCTTTCTTTCTTTCTTTCCCCACCCCAGCCCCTCTCCTGCCTTCCTGCTGCCGTCGGGTTCGGAGGAGAGAGGGGGGGGTACCTCCGCCGGCCTCCTCCGCGGGCGCTCCATCACCCCCTCCCGCCCCCCCCCCCCCCGCCGCTCCGGCCTTCAATTTTTAAAGACTCGCCCGGCGGCCCCGCCTCCCCCCAAGCTGCCGTCTTTCCAGCGCGCTTCGCCGCCGTCGGGGCCCGGGAAAGGCGATCCTTTGGCGGGGGCCGGGCTCGGGTGTCGAGGGGGGGATCTCTTTCCCCCGGCCGGCGGTGTCCGATGTGCGGCAGCAGGTGAGCGGGCCCAAAGGAGGAGGGAGCCCCCCCACGCCCCGGGAGCCGCCATAAAGGCCTTGGGGACAGCGCGCCCGACCCAGCACCGCCACAGCCACCGGCAACGAGAAGAGGAGGAGGAGCAGGCTGGCCGGGGCGTCGGGGGGCGCTGCTGCCCTGCCTGCCCCCCTCCCCTCTCCGTCCCGTCGGACCGGCCCAGCAGCTGCTGCCGTCGGGGAGCCCCCGCGCGCCCGTCCCCGGAGCAGGTAGTGAGCGCAGGCCGGACCCCCGAACGCGCTCCCTCCCCCCCGAAGGAGCGGGTGGGCGAGCCCTGGAAGCTCAGGGCGCTGCAGTGGGCGAGCCGCAGAGAGAGGAGGGGGCCACAGACGGGGAGGGGAAGCCCCCCAACACCACTAGCGGTGCGGGGGGGGGCAGGCCAGGGCCCGGTGACTTCCTGCCCCTTCGTTGCCCCGTTTCCAGCATCATGTTCGACGGGGCGGGAGGCGCCCCTCTATCTCCCTGCATCTCCCGCCCACCTGTCTTTGGCCCCGAGGGAAGCAGTGGCCAATGGGGGGGGCAGGGGGGGTCCCTTTCTCCTCAAAAAGGGGGGCGAAGCCCTGGACATTCGACGGGCGTGTGTCTCTGAGAGAAGCCGGGAGGGGGAAGGAGAGCCGCCTGCCGGTAGCTGAGTGTGAACAGGCGGCCCTTCGAAGTGTCTGCGGGGTCTCAAGGAAATCCACGTTCAGTTTTGGAGTGCCTGATCCCCGCCCTCTCTCGCCACTGGGTTGCCATGGGTCTCCCGGCCTCCGTTTTAGCCTCACACAACAACCCTGCCATGTAGGTTTTTTAGGCTCAGAGTGTGGGCTGGGTCCCCCCCAAAAAAGTCACTCCGTGAAACCATCCACCAGGGCGGAGGCCGCATTTGAACCTGCGGCTCCCAAGGGTCTAGGCCGGGGGCGGGGGGGGGGCACACTTGCTTAATGTAAGAGCCACGTAGAATAAATGTTAGATGGGACAGAGCCACAAGACAGGAATGGCAGATGTTTGAGAGCTGCAAGACAGAAATGTCAGATGTTGGAGAAAGAAAGGAAGGAAGGGAGGGAGGGAGGGAGGGAGGGAGGGAGGAAGGAAGGAAGGAAGGAAGGAAGGAAGGAAGGAAGGAAGGAAGGAAGGAAGGAAGGAAGGAAGGAAGGAAGGAAGGAAGGAAGGAAGGAAGGAAGGAAGGAAGGAAGGAAGGAAGGAAAAAATTGATGGGGAGGCAAGGAAGGAAAGAAGGAAGGAAAAATAGATGGGGAGGGAAGGAAGGAAGGAAGAAATAGATGGGGGGAAGGAAGGAAAAACAGATGGGGAGGCAAGGAAGGAAAGAAGGAAGGAAGGAAGGAAGGAAGGAAGGAAGGAAGGAAGGAAGGAAGGAAGGAAGGAAAGAAGGAAGGAAGGAAGGAAGGAAAAATAGATGGGGAAGGAGAGGTGGAAAGAAAGCAACTTTAAGCAACTCTAAGCTGCCAGGTGGCTTGGCTTGGCAAAGTGATTTAAGGAGACAAATGCCTTCTCCAACCTGGCGGATGGGGTGGGGGTGGGGGCTTTGAGAGCCACAGTCTGGCCACCCCAGTCCAACGCTCAGACCACCACACCATCCGGGCTCCCGTTTAGAGGGTTTTTTTTAAAGAAAATCTCCCCCTTCCTGGGAGAAGCTGGGGGCAGGCTATTGCAAGCGGGGATTCGAACCCGCATCTCTCCAGTCCTAGCTTGTGCCGGTAGAACGCACGGAAGACAAACGGCCATGTATTTCTTAAGAGGAAAAGAAAGACATCAAGCTGGTTCTGAAGCTTAGGCCGCTAGGAACCCTTTCTCTTGGGCTCAGAGGGTGCATTCACACGACACTAACTAATGCGTCTTACATCCAGATTTTTACCCTGTAAGAATAGCAAAAATCTGGATGTAAAACGCATTCGTTAGTGTCGTGTGAATGCACCCAGATTCCGAATTCCAAAGGTGCCCACAGGCTCAAAAGGCTGGGGGATCTCATGCCTTCAAGGCGTGGCAAAACCATTCCACCCCCTTTGGCCTGTCTCCTTTGGCACCAGAAGGAAAGAGGAAAATTCGATGCCTAAAACTACGGCTCATTTCACACAACTCGGATAACACAAAGCAGTAGACGTCCACCTTTAAGACCAACTGAGTTTTGTTCAGGAAATTAGTTGGTCTTTAATTTTAAAACGTTTTATTGGTTTCAGAAAGAGTAAGGGAAGGGGATGGAGGGAATAAAAAGCACAATACATTTTGACCTTATTCTGCATAAAAATGCTTCCAAAGTACAAGCTTACGTCTACAATACTTTCTTTACCTAAATTGTCCCATAACATTTATTATGAGGTCTACACTAAACATCATCAACATTTTAAAATGTTATAGTATAAATCTGTTGTTAAAGCTATCTATTAGTTTGGACAATTCCAGCAAAGGCAATTTGTAATATAAAATACAGGGTGGGGGGAGGAGAAATAAGTTCACACCAGAGAATGTTAGTTGGTCTTAAAGGCGCGACTTGTCTTCTGAATTGTTCTGTTGCTTCAGACCAACACGGCCGCCCATTTGGATCTCTCTACAGTACATGGAATACATTGGATAAGGCACTTTCAATGCGCTTTAGCAATCCTTGGTGCAAAACAGGAGAAATCTACTTGCAAACCGTGGCTAAAGTGCACGGAAAGTGGATTGTCCAACCTGTGGGAAAGTAGAAAGGTCGAGGTAGTCCCCTGTGCAAGCACCAGTCGTTTCCGACTCTGGGGTGACGTTGCTTTCACAACGTTTTCACGGCAGACTTTTGACGGGGTGGTTTGCCCTTGTCTTCCCCAGTCCTCTACACTTCCACGCTCCCCGCCCCCCCCCCCAGCAAGCTGGGTACTCCTTTTACCAACCTCGGAAGGATGGAAGGCTGAGTCAACCTGGAGCCGGCGACCTGAAAACCCAGCTTCCGACGGGGGTCGAACTCAGGTCGTGAGCAGAGCTTAGGACTGCAGTACTGCAGCTTGACCACTCTGCGTCACAGGACTTTACTGGGAAATCAGCCGACCTTTATACTTTTACTTTCTCCCCCATCCATTGGCAAGAAGGATTCCGCCAGCATCCAAACCAGTTAGGCGACCGCACCCATTTAAACGATCCACTCTCGATGCGCTTTCCAATGGAATTGTACCCCGGTGCTTTCACACGCGCTGAATAACGTGCTTTCAATCCACTTTGGCAAGGGCATTGTACTGTGGGAAAGGGCAAAATCAGCTTGCAAAGTGTTGGCTGAAGTGGATTGAAAGTGCATTGCTTAGCATACCAACATATGAAGCTGCCTTATACTGAATCAGACCCTGGGTCCATCGAAGTCAGTATTGTCTACTGAGACTGGCAGCGGCTCTCCAGGGTTTCAAGCTGAGGCTTTTCACACCAATTTGCCTGGACCCTTTTTGGAGATGCCAGGGATAGAACCTGGGACCTTCTGCTTACCAAGCAGATGCTCTACCACTGAGCCACAGTTCCTCTCCTGCTCTCCAGGGTCTCAAGCTGAGGTTTTTCACGCCTACTTGCCTGGACCCTTTTGAGTTGGAGATGCCAGGGATTGAACCTGGGACCTTCTGCTTACCAAGCAGGCGCTCTATCACTGAGCCACTGTCCCTCCCCTGCTCTCCAGGGTCTCAAGCTGGGGTTTTTCACGCCTATTTGCCTGGATCCTTTTGAGTTGGAGGTGCCGGGGATTGAACCTGGGACCTTCTGCTTACCAAGCAGAGGCTCTACCACTGAGCCACAGTTCCTCTCCTGCTCTCCAGGGTCTCAAGCTGAGGCTTTTCACACCAATTTGCCTGGACCCTTTTTGGAGATGCCAGGGATAGAACCTGGGATCTTCTGCTTACCAAGCAGATGCTCTACCACTGAGCCACAGTTCCTCTCCTGCTCTCCAGGGTCTCAAGCTGAGGTTTTTCACGCCTACTTGCCTGGACCCTTTTTAGTTGGAGATGCCGGCGATTGAACCTGGGACCTTCTGCTTACCAAGCAGGCACTCTACCACTGAGCCACTGTCCCTCCCCTGCTCTCCAGGGTCTCAAGCTGAGGTTTTTCACGCCTATTTGCCTGGATCCTTTTGAGTTGGAGGTGCCGGGGATTGAACCTGGGACCTCCTGCTTACCAAGCAGGTGCTCTACCGCTGAGCTACCGTCCCTAGCGCCAGTGAAAGTTCCAAAATCCAGCTGAAAAGTGCCTTGAAAGTGGATGGATGGAAAGTGCATGATTCAGTGGGGGTGAGAAGTCAACCCGAGACTGCAGCGTGTGTGGAATTCCCCCAGCCCACCCCGGGAAGCGGATCGAATGACGGACAACTTGGGAACCCGGCGCCTTTATTCATAACGAGGGGAATGCTCCGGATCCGGCAGAACCCGCTTGGATGCATTCAGCCAAGAAACTCTAGGGAGCATGTAGGCTTTCCCACAAAGTGCTAGAGCAATGCCCCGCGGCAGTCCTGCAGTCCGAGCCCTCTGCTCACGACCTGAGTTCGATCCCGGCGGAAGCTGGGTTCAGGCAACCGGCTCCAGGTTAACTCAGCCTTCCCTCCTTCCGAGGTCGGTCAAAGGAGTCCCCAACTTGCTGGGGGGAAGCGTCGATGACAGGAGGAGGCAATGGCAAACCGCCCTCGTCAAAAGTCTGCCGTGGAAACGTCGAAAGCAACGTCTCCCGGAGTCGGAAACGACTGGTGCTTCCACAGGGGACGACCTTGGCCCTTAATAGAGCAGCAATTGAAATACATCAGAAAAGGGCAATCCAGCATTTTAGAGGCGCTCTCTCGGAAGACGCTTTCACACACGAAATAACACGCTTCCGATCCACTTCCAGTGCACCTTGCAGCTGGGTTTTCCTGGGCGAACGGGAAGAAGCGCTTGCAAACGGCGGCTGGATGGAAACTGCATTCTTTAGCACAGGGATGCCGGGCTGCGGCTCCGGAGCCACCGGGAGCTCCTTCACACAGATTGGGTGGCTCGCGAAGCCCCCGCTGCCCCGTCAGAAGGCGGCATTTGTCCCTTGACATCACTTCTCCAAGCCAAGTCAGCCGGCGGTTTAGAGAAGGCATTTAAAGTGAAAGTTGCTTTCTTCTCACCTCTTCCTCCTCCATCTATTTTCCTTCCTTCCCGCCCTCCCACCTTCCTTCCTTCCCTCCTCCTTCCTTCCCCCCTTCCCTCTCTCCCTCCCTCCTTCCTCTCCTTCCTTTCCTCCCTCCCTCCTTCCCTCCCTCCTTCCTTCCTTCCTTCCTTCCCTCCCTCCCTCCTTCCTTCCCTCCCTCCCTCCTTCCCTCTCTCCCTCCCTCCTTCCTTTTCTCCCTCCTTCCTTCCTTCCTTCCCGCCCTCCCTCCTTCCTTCCTTCCCTCCCTCCTTCCTCCCTCCTTCCCTCCTTCCTTCCCTCCCTCCCTCCTTCCTTCCCTCCTTCCCTCTCTCTCTCCCTCCCTCCTTCCTTCCCTCCTTTCCTCTCTCCCTCCCTCCCTCCCTCCTTCCTCTCCTTCCTTTCCTCCCTCCTTCCCTCCCTCCTTCCTTCCCTCCTTCCTTCCCTGCCTCTGTCCTTCCTTCCTTCCTTCCTTCCTTCCTTCCTTCCTTCCTTCCTTCCTTCCTTCCTTCCTTCCTTCCTTCCTTCCTTCCTTCCTTCCTTCCTTCCTTCCCTCCCTCCCTCCTTCCCTCCCCCTCCCTCCTTTCCTTCCTTCCACGGGAGGGGCTGCCCGTGTCGCCGCAGCCTAGGACAAAGCGCCTTGCAAGGGGGGGGGGGCACGAAGGAGTTTTGCCGGGAGACTCCTGCGGCCCCGAGTCCGGGCACCCACTGCTCCTCCCGCCGCCCCGAATAAAAGAGGACGGGAAGGCGGCTCGCCACGGTCTTTCATCTGACCATCTGGCGCCCTTCCTTTGCTGTTTGCTCCCCCCTCCGGGCTCTAGCATGTACCCGTTTCCCGGAAGTAAGCGCCGCTGGGGTTTTCGAGCAAAACTCTCCGTGCCTCATCTGAGAGATTTTAATTCTACAGATATCCCCTCCCCTCTCTGTCTGCCTGTCTGTCTCTCTCTGTGTGTGTCTGTTTCTCCGTCTCTGTCTGTCTCTCACTGTCTCTCTCTCTGTCTGTCTCTCTTTGTCTCTGTCTGCCTGTCTCTCTCTCTGTTTCTCTGTCTCTGTCTCATTGTCTCTCTCTGTCTCTGTCTGTTTCTCATCTCTGTCTTCCTCTCACTGTCTCTCTCTCTCACTCTCTCTATCTATCTATCTATCTATCTATCTATCTATCTATCTATCTATCTATCTATCTATCTATCTATCTATCTATCTATCTATCTATCTATCTATCTATCTATCTATCCCTCCCTCCCTCTTTCTGTCTCTGTCTCCCTCTGCCTGTTTCTCTGTCTCTGTCTGCCTGCCTGTCTCTCTCCGTCTCTGTCTGTTTCTCTCTCTCATTGTTTCTCTGCGTCTCTCTGTCTGTCGTCTGTCTCTCTGTGTCTCTCTCACTGACTGTGGCTGTCTCTCTGTTTCTCTGTCTCTGTCTCTTTCTGTCTCTGTTTCTCTGTCTGCCTGTCTCTCTCACTGTCTCTGTCAGTCTGTCTGTCTCTGTCTCCCTCTGTCTCTGTCTGTCTGCCCGTCCGTCTGTCTGTCTGTCTGTGTCTCTGTCTGTGTCTCTCTCCTTCATCTATAGCTTTTCTCATCCATCCCAAGAGCAGGAACCTTCGGGTCGGTGGGTTTAAGCATTCGTTGCCGTTTGCAAGCAGTTGGGCGATCCGTGCAGAGTATTCCCTGTTTCTGCTCTTTGCAACTGCGAGAGCCGGAGAAGCGGCCTGGTCAGGATTTAATAATCCGCTTCTATCCCCGCCGGTTTCCTCTAAGAGGGATTATGTGGGATTTCGGGGGGAGAGACAGAGAGAGAGACAGTTCTCCATCAGTCTCAAATGGACCTCGAGCTGCCGGGGTGAATAACCTACTCGCAGCCAGGTTTTGTTGTTGTTGTTCAGTCGCACAGTGGAGTCCGACTCTTTGCGACCCCGTGGACCAAGTCACGCCAGGCCCTCCTGTCTTCCACCATCCTCCGAAGTCTGCTCAAATCCGTGCCCGTTGCATCAGGAGCAATCTTTTGCCGTCCCCTTCTTCTTTGGCCTTCCGTCTTTCCCAGCATCAAGGTCTTCTCCAGCGAGTGCTCCCTTCTCATTGGGTGGCCACAGGATTTGAGCTTCAGCTTCAGCATCTGACCTTCCAGGGAACAGTCTGGGTTCATTTCCCTTAGGACTGACTGACTGGATCTTCTTGCAGTCCAAGGGACTCTCAAGAGTCTTCTCCAGCACCACAGCTCGAAAGCATCTCTTCTTCTGCGCTCGGCCTTTCCTGCATTGTGCAGGGGGTTGGACTAGATGACCCTAGAGATCCCTTCCAACTCTATGAATCTATATTCTATTAGGAAGAACTTCCTGACCATTAGAGCGGTTCCTCAGTGGAACAGGCTTCCTCGGGAGGTGGTGGGCTCTCCTTCCTTGGAGGTTTTTCAACAGACGCTAGATGGCCATCTGACAGCGATAAGGATCCTGTGAATTTAGGGAGAGGTGTTTGTGAGTTTCCTGCATTGTGCAGCGGGTTGGACTAGATGACCCTAGAGGTCCCTTCCAACTCTATGAATCTATTATTCTATGATTCCTTCCTTCCTTCCATGGCCATCTGACAGCAATGAAGATCCTGTGAATTTAGGAGGAAGTGTTTGTGAGTTTCTTGCATTGTGCAGGGGGTTGGACTAGATGACCATAGAGGTCCCTTCCAACTCTATGATTCTATGATTCCTTCCTTCCTTCCTTCCTTCCTTCCTTCCTTCCTTCCTTCCTTCCTTCCTTCCTTCCTTCCTTCCTTCCTTCCTTCCTTCCTTCCATGGCCATCTGACAGCAATGAAGATCCTGTGAATTTTGGGTGAAGTGTTTGTGAGTTTCCTGCATTGTGCAGCGGGTTGGACTAGATGACCCTAGAGGTCTCTTCCAACTCTATGATTCTATGATTCCTCGGGAGGTGGTGGGCTGTCCTTCCTTGGAGGTTTTTCAACAGAGGCTCATGGCCATCTGACAGCAATGAAGATCCTGTGAATTTAGGGGAAGGGGTTTGTGAGTTTCCTGCATTGTGCAGGGGGTTGGGCTAGATGACCCTAGAGGTCCCTTCCCACTCTATGATTCTATGGTCCAGCTCTCACAGCCATACATGACTACTGGGAATACCATCGCTTTGACTATACGGATTCTTGAAGGCAGGCTGATGTCTCTGCTTCTGATTATACTGCCCCGGCTGGCCATAGCCAGGTTTACACGGAAGCAAACCGCGTCCACCGCAAAGGGCTCACTTGGAACTCAAGGAGGGGCTGACTCCTGCGTAAACGTCGGTGCAAAGGGGCTACAGGGCGACGGAGTCATGCGCGTTTATCTGGGAACAGCCTTCCCTTTCCGCTGAGTGGGCGCGAATGCCGCCAGCTCACAAAGTAGCCTTTTTGCTCGCCAGACTCTGCAGTTCAGCGGGAACCTTGGGTGGGAGCGTTGCATTGGGTGGAATCGGATTTCTGAGTGGAAATTGGGTTCAATGGGGGGGGGGGGGGTTGGTCCCTGAGACACGACGGGAGGGCTGGACTTCGCGGGAATCGCGCCCTTCCCTTCGGGGGCTTCCCCTCCCCCTCTCCAAGCCTCCCGGGGCAATGGAAAGGTCATTTTTATTTGTTTAAAACGATTCCGTCTATCCTCGAAGCTCTTTTCTTTCTTAAAGGAAAATTAAGCAGAGGTGAGAGTAAAGCGACTGTTCTGAATAGGAAACACCGTTTTTTAAGATAGATAGATAGATAGATAGATAGATAGATAGATAGATAGATAGATAGATAGATAGATAGATAGATACACACATTTTATGTATATATATGTATACATTTTTATACACACACACACATACACACATACAGACATGCATACATACCGACATATATACACACGTGTTTATATGTGTGTGTGTGTGTGTGTGTATACCTATATATACATACATATACGAACGAACATACAAACATACCAGAAGCCATGCTGGATCAGGCCAATGGCCCATCCAGCCCAACACTCTGTGTCACACAGTGGCAAAAAAAATTATACATACACACACACTGTGGCTAATAGCCACTGATGGACCTCTGCTCCATATTTTTATCTAACCCCCTCTTGAAGCTGGCTGTGCTTGTAGCCGCCACCACCTCCTGTGGCAGTGAAACATATATACATATACACACACACATATATGAAGCTGCCTTCTACTGAATCAGACCCTCAGTCCATCAAAGTCAGTATTGTCCTACTCAGACTGGCAGCGGCTCTCCAGTGCCTCAAGCTGAGTTTTTTCACGCCTATTTGCCTGGACCCTTTTGAGTTGAAGATGCCGGGGATGTATACTATATACATATTTATATACATACATATATACATGTGTGTGTGTGTGTGTGTAATGTCGTCTTTCCAAGGGGGGGGCGAATGTAAGCCCCCCCCAAAAGGGCTCCGGAATGGTCTCAACGAAGGTTTTTGGAGCCGAGCTCGGGGCGGATCGGGGCCCGGATCTCTCCCCTAACGCCCCCCCCCCCCCCCCCGCCTTCTTATTAAAATCCAATGAAACCTTTTTTCTATTGAAGCCGCTGTAAGAACCAGACGCGCGATGCCGATCCTCACGCTGGGAGGGACTGGAATACAGACCAACAAAGCAGGAGTCAAGTGGCGCCTTTAAGACCAATTTTTTTTTTATCCGAATGGAATCTTTCGTGTGCTCTAAGCCACTTCATCAGACAGTAGGATGCAATGGCCGGCAGGTCCTCAATCTAGAGAAAGGGGGCCGTGAAAGTCCCTTAGCAGAATAATAGAATCCAAACGCACTTTATCTTGAGGACTGCTGGCCATTTCAGAGTCAGTTCGAGAGTCAATTTGGTGTGGTGGTGAAGTGGGCAGACTCTTACCTGGGGAGAACCGGGTTTGATCCCCCACTCCTCCACTTGCACCTGCTGGAATGTCCTTGGGTCAGCCAGAGCTCTTGCAGAGTTGTCCTTGAAAGGGCAGCTTCTGGGAGAGTTCTCTCAGCCCCACTCACTTCACAGGGTGTCTGTTGTGGGGAGGAAGATAAAGGAGATTGTGACTCCTCTGAGATTCAGAGCATAGGGCAGGATATAAATCCAATATCTTCTTCCTAGAGAGCCAGTTTGGTGTAATGGTTAAGTGCACAGATTCTTATCTGGGAGAACCAGGTTTGATTCCCCACTCCTCCACTTGCAGCTGCTGGAATGGCCTTGGGTCATCCAGAGCTCTCTTATCTTGAAGAACCGGGTTTGATTCGCCACTCCTCCACTTGCAGCTGCTGGAATGGCCTTGGGTCAGCCATGGCTCTCGTATCTGGGAGAACCAGGTTTGATTCCCCTCTCCTCCACTTGCAGCTGCTGGAATGGCCTTGGGTCAGCCAAAGCTCTCTTTATCCG
Source organism: Heteronotia binoei (assembly GCF_032191835.1). NCBI lineage: Eukaryota > Metazoa > Chordata > Lepidosauria > Squamata > Gekkonidae > Heteronotia > Heteronotia binoei. The sequence goes on from NC_083230.1 coordinate 126,805,455, forward strand.
GGAGAACCGGGTTTGATTCCCAACTCCTCCACTTGCAGCTGCTGGAATGGCCTTGGGTCAGCCATAGCTCTCTTATCTGGGAGAACCGGGCTTGATTCCCACTCCTCCACTTGCAGCTGCTGGAATGGCCTTGGGTCAGCCAGAGCTCTCTTTCTTCTGGGAGAACCGGGTTTGATTCCCCACTCCTCCACTTGCAGCTGCTGGAATGGCCTTGGGTCAGCCAGAGCTCTCTTATCTGGGAGAACCGGGTTTGATTCCCACTCCTCCACTTGCAGCTGCTGGAAGGGCCTTGGGTCAGCCAGAGCTCTCTTATCTGGGAGAACCGGGTTTGATTCCCCACTCCTCCACTTGCAGCTGCTGGAATGGCCTTGGGTCAGCCAGAGCTCTCTTAATCTTGGAGAACCGGGTTTGATTCCCCACTCCTCCACTTGCAGCTGCTGGAATGGCCTTGGGTCAGCCAGAGCTCTCTTACCTGGGAGAACCGGGTTTGATTCCCCACTCCTCCGCTTGCAGCTGCTGGAATGGCCTTGGGTCAGCCAGAGCTCTCTTACCTGGGAGAACCGGGTTTGATTCCCCACTCCTCCGCTTGCAGCTGCTGGAATGGCCTTGGGTCAGCCAGAGCTCTCTTTATCTGGGAGAACCGGGCTTGATTCCCACTCCTCCACTCGCAGCTGCTGGAATGGCCTTGGGTCAGCCAGAGCTCTCTTACCTGGAGAACCGGGTTTGATTCCCCACTCCTCCACTTGCACCTGCTAGCATGGCCTTGGGTCATCCATAGCTCTGGCAGAGGTTGTCCTTGAAAGGGCAGCTGCTGTGAGAGCACTCTCCAGGCCTCACCCACCTCACAGGGTGTCTGTTGTGGGGGAGGAAGATAAAGGAGATTGTGAGCCGCTGTGAGACTTTGAGTGGAGGGTGGAATATAAATCCAATGTCGTCGTCGTCTTCTTTTTCTTCTTAGATCCAAGCGGGCAGCCGTGTTCTTCTAAAGCAGTTGAACAAAAGCAGGAGTCAAGTTCACCTTTAAGACCAACCAATTTTTATTTAGAACTTAAGCAAACTTCATCAGGCAAGGAATCACTGCTGGATTCTTCGTCTGAGGAAGTGTGCATAGAGAGTGCACAAAAGCTTACGTTCTAAATAACAATTGGTTGGTCTTAAAGGTGACACTTGACTCCTGCTTTGTTCGTCTTCTTCTCCTTCGTCGTCTTCTTCATTTCATCCTACTGACTAATGAAGTGTGCTTAGAGCTCACGAAAGCTTCCATTCTGAATATATAGAAAAAGATTGGTCTTAAAGGTGCCACTTGTCTCCTGCTTTGTTCCACGGCTGCCTGCTTCAGACCGACGCGGCTGCTCGCCTGGCTCTATCTACAAGGAATACAGTCGAGCCTCAGTTTCCCCTGTGGAGAGGGATTCCGCCCCCCCACCCAGCAAGCTGCGCTCTAAGCGCTCTCCCTGTATTTATCTGCCGGCTCCAGCTCTTCTCCACGTCCCCCAAGTCACCTCCCTCCCGGGGGGGGGGGCAGCTGGTGCGGTTGTAGGGAAGGGCAGGACTCCAGCTAAGCGCTTTGCACCGACTGGAATCCAGTAAACCCGGCTCCAGTCGCGAAATGGGGCGCAGAGGAAGGCTGGAATTGACGGAGCCCGGAGCCCGGGGGAGGTTGGGGCTCTCGCTTGCCCTCGGAGCCCAGAAAGGGCTGGGGAGAAATCCGGATTGCGGGAAGGTGGGGGTCGAGAGAGGGAAAAGGCGCCGCCGGTTCGCAGGACGCACAAACCGCCCTTTGTTCGCCTCGGAGACGCCACCTGCGAGGAGGTCGGTCGGCGCCGAGGGAGCCTCCGAACAGGTAGGAAAGGGGCCCGATCCGCCTCCTCCAACCCTCCCGTGTAGCGGAGCAGAAGATGGGCTTATTCCCCACCCCCTTGTCTAAAAAGGAAGGGATTCGGTTTGCAATCCGCAGCAATCCCTGCGCGATACCTGGAGCCGTTCACCTGTTGAGGGCGCGTGGGGGGGGGAGCCGGCAGGGAGGGAGGGAGGGCGATCCCGGAGGGGCTGAGCCGCCCCCTCCAACACGTTTGCCTCCAAATGCTTTCGAAAGAGCGGGGAGAGAGACCCCCTCGCGTCCTTCTCAAATGGTTTCTTTGCGTGCGAACAAAGAAAAGTTCCAGTCATGAAAGAGAGGTTGGAAACGTGACGTTTGCGGGGGGGGGGGCGCAGAAAAGGACCCAGCCGCCGGTTCGGGCAGTGCCGAAGCGCTCACCAACCCACCCCCAAACCACTGAAAAAGAAGCGAAGGGGAGTTTAATTCCCCCCCCTCCCAAAAAAAACCCCAACCCCCTACAATCGATGCTTCGAAAACTGATGCGTCGTTCTCTTGGCTACCTGGTTTTCCGCACACAAACACACGCCAGCCCCTCTTTGCAAGCAACTCCGAACTCCCCCGGCAGCCTGCGCCCCGCGGAGACACCCCCCCCCCCCACCGCCCCTCCACGCACGCACGCCCCCTCCCTTTTCTCCCTTCGCTTGGCTCTACGATTAGAGAATCTTTGGGAATTGCAAAGCGCGCAGGTCTTGGAATGCGGGGATTCTCGGATAGCAATGCGAGTCAAGAAACGGGGACGGAGCGGGAAAGGGGTGGGGTGGGGGAACCAGGGAAAGAAAGGGGTGTGTGGTCTGTTGTGTGTGTGTGTGAAGAGCCCCCCTCCCCAATAATCTTTATATCCCAATGGGACGCGGTGGCCCCCTTTTCTTTGCGCCCCTCTCTTCGCTCTACGATGCGAGGATCTTTGGGGAATCGCCAAAGCACGCAAGTTTCGGAATGCGGCGATTCTCGGATAGCAACGCGAGTCACTAAACGGGGACGAAGCGGGAAAGGGGTGGGTGGGTGGGGGGGGGACCAGGGAAAGAAAGGGATGTATGGTCTGTTGTGTGTGTGTGTGAAGAGCGCCCCACCCCAATAATCTTTATATCCCAAAGGGACGGGGTGATCCCCTTTCTTTGCGCCCTCCAAGCCAAGCCAGAAAAACAGCTCTGGAAAGCAAACCTCAGGCCAGGGAAGGGGAGGGAAGGGAAGGCAGGATTAGGCCGCCTCAGTTTTCTCTCTCCCTCCTCCTCCTGGCCTCCCCCCCCCCGCCCCGCCCGCGCCGCCAATCTGTTCTCCGGTCGCCCTCCCTCGCGATTCTGCCCCTCGCTTCCTTCGACTCGAGGGCACTTTCCTATCCAGCCAAAACGCATCGCTAACCTGCCCGGGCCTCCTGGAGACAATTCCCCGGCGAGCTCCGTCGGACTTACTTCCGAGTAAACCTCCGCAAGGCTCCAGCGGCGCGGCTTCTTGGGCCCGGGTCGGCTTCTCCTCCACCTTCTCCTCCCCGGGCGTTGCAACCCGGCCCCCCTTCTTCCTCTCTCTCCCTCCCGCCTTCCCTCCCCCCCCAGCAACGCCCCCCCCTTTTCCTCCCCCCCTCCCCCCGAGCCGCCCCCGAGCCAATTGCAAAAGCCAGACGGGGCCCGCGACTCAGAGCCGCGCGATGGAATTACTGACGTCCGCCGGCCAGGTAAGACGATTAGGAAACGAACCGAGGTTCTCTTGCGTTCGAGATTCGTTGCTTTTTGTTGCTTTTCCCCCCCTTTGGCCAACGCGGATCTTTGCAAGAGGGGAAAAGGTGGGGGGGGACCTCCTTTGGAGGGGGGGGAAGAGAGAAGAGAAAGGGGGGGGGGGCCTCCGGGATCAGACAGAGAGAATCGCAGCAGCAGCTCCCCCTCCTCCCCCCCTCCTCTCTCTTCATCTTTCCCAGCTCACCTGGCAGGCAGAGAGAGCCCGCCGGGTGACATCGGATACCCCGGAAGTCAGGGGAACCTGGAGATAGATTTCCCCCACCCCACCCAAACCCTCTTCTTTCTCTTTCTCTCTCTCTCTCTCCCTGCCCCCATCCTCTGCAGAGCTGGGTTGCTGCAGGCTGGGCGGGAGAGGAGGCGGGGGGTGTTGTTAGATAGGCTGCGTTCTCTGGGAGGGACTGTGACTGCCCGATTCTCTGATCTGATGTGAGCCAGCCGTAGGCTCTGAAACGTCGCTTTCTTTTGGGGCCAACTCACCTGTTTCCCTGCCGGCCCCGGCGCCTTGCTGAGCTGCGAAAGGAAGAAGCATTGATCCCCCCCCCCCCCGCATATTAAGCAGGGTAAAGAAGGGGCTTCCAGAATTTGGGGCTCAGCGGTTCTTCCTTTGACCGCCCCCGTCCAAGAATGTCCTTCATCCTTGCTGTAAGGTAGAAGCGGCGCCTTTGTTTTGTGCCTCAATCCTTTTTCTCCTTGTCCCACCAAACGGTGCTCCGGGCTCAATGCTGCTCGGCTCGGCTCTTGGTTTCGTTCGCGCCCGTGCTGTGGGGACGCAGAGGGGAGAGGGTTCGATCCCGGCGCTTTTCTACTTCCCCGCCCCCTTCGACGCCGCTGAGAATCTGATCCAAGGTTCGAATAGAACTGGGCTCTTCCACAATTCTCTCTTTCTCTCTCTCGGGGTTATTGGGAGGGGGAAAATGTTTTTCAAAACGATGACATTCCAGAACGAATTCTTTCTCTCTTTTCTTGGGAAAAAGTCCTGGCCATGAACTCTTGCTATTTGCGAAGCATTTTTGAAGTACGAAAAATCAAAGGCAAGTGTGTGGGGGTTTTCTCTCTCTCCTTCTTCCCCGAGGGATGATTCGTTTGTTGGGAAGTGGGGATCTTGGGGGTCCCTTTGTAGAAAAGCTTTATTTTTTTTTTCCCCTGACAAGAGAAGGGCCAGGCTGGGGGGGAGGGGGGCTGCCAAAAAAGGAACTATACAGACGATTCTAGGATGTGTGTGCATTTTTGATGCACGAAAATCAAAGGAACATGTGTGTGTGTGTGGGGGGGTTCTCCCCTGCCCGGGGGATGATTCGTTTATGGGGGGGGGGTTTGGGGGGAGGGAGGGTCTCGGTAGCTCCCTTTGTAGGAAGCTGCCCCCCCCCTCGACGAGAGGAGGGCCAGGCTGGGAGCGACAAAAGAAGGAATTATGCGGAAATTTCTCGGATGTGTGTACATTGGAGAATCTGACT